>NW_024582772.1:362922-380000 GCF_018398535.1 Haplochromis burtoni
TGTTTTTTTTAAAAAATATTTTTCATGAAATACTTTTGAAGTAATATTTGATTTGTTTTTATAATTAGGCCTTTGGATGGTCCAAAGATTACAACTGACATTCATTTTGATACATTACTATTTTTTGGCAGAAGCACACTAAATGTCATATAGTGCCATATCAGGTTTATCATGTTTTGCTTACACTAAATGCTTATTACCTTGTTTTGTTCTAAAAAAAAAAAAAAAAAAAAAAAGTTTAAAACAACAATAAAAGATCACTTTGAACCAGAAAAACATTTTACAAGGATGAACATAAACATTTATGTGCTGCTGTCGTTGACTATAAAACTAGAGGACTTGGGGATGGAAACAGAGCGAAAAGTAGGTAAACAACTTGAGTCCGGAGCCTAGTCATTGTCCGCCAATTTGTCGAAATCCTCCAATGGCTGTTCCCATCGATCTCCTCTTCGCTCACAATTTGCAGATAATTGGTGTCGCTACATGATCCATTAACAGTGTGAGATGAGAGCATCTCCGTTTTCTGCTCAATGCCAGTCTATTTAGAAATGCGGTGTCTTAGCTGTCCATCAATGACTACTTCCAGGTCATAGGTCATTCAACCGCAGCTGTATTTAAAAAAAATGATTTTTAAGGGGAAAATAAAATCTAATTTGCGTTTAGTTCTTGCTTTTATATTTAATTTGTTTGTATTGGAGTGTGGCTGTCTGGCCATCAAAATACTTTTGAAAAAAAAAGTTTTGTTTTTTTTTTATTTTTAATTTTATTTTTTTTAAGGCATAAAGACCTTTATTTTATTTTTTAAATATAAAAGGTCATTGATAGTGACACACAACACCACTCTTTCCCCCCTACTTTTTAAAGCAGAAAGACATGCTCAAAATCTGAATTTTTGGCTTGAGTTCCTTCAATGCTGAAATATGAAAAAGGGCGCCACCTGGTGGACAACTAAAAACAAAATTTTAAGGCCCGGACTCCAAAGTGTCCCCCTCACTTGGAGGACGGCACTACATTTAGTTATGAAAAATGAAATGAAAAATAGCGTTTATAATGGTTTTCAATGGGGCGTTTTTTGGCTCTAGGACCAAAGGTGGATGCATATTTGTAGCTTATTTTAAGCTAATTTAATGAACTCAGACCGCAATTCTAAAAATGTTTTTAAAAAAAAAAAAAATGTTTGGCAAATTTGGCTATATTCTATTCAACACAGTGAAAATGGCTTGAAATAAAAAAAAAAAACAGTGGATGAAAAATGGCTCCAGGACCCTCTAAGGGTTTGCTACCAGTCCTTCATTTGTGGTTACGAGTTACTTTTTAAAAACACTCACTCTCATTCGTTCCTTGGCGTTAACCAACTCTCGTTTTTTCACAGTTTGGCTGAAGTCCTCGGCTACGAAGTATAAATTGTCCCGTCCTCGTTTGAACTTCTCGATGTTGCAGTAGACAGGGAGCGCGGACTCGCCCGTCAGCCGCTTCAAAATGTCACTCATGGATTCCTCCTCCGGTACCTTCATTTTAACGAGTACCGTTTGATAAAAATAAGCTACCACCTGGTCGATTTAATTCTTTATCGTGGCGCCATGTAAAAGAGAACAGCGAGGGGCCTCTGGCGTGGCGGAGGATCACACCTGCGTCAGGAGGGTTTTAATTAGAGTCAGGTGTTGTGCCAAAAAGGACTTCCGGTATTTTCCACACTGGAAAAAAAAGAAATTTTGAGCAGGAAAGAACATTCCTGTCACATAGAAGCCGCTATCAGTTTGGGGTAAATGGACTTTTATATATCCTTTTATATATCCTTTTATATATCCTTTTTTTTTTACTTTATTTAATGTCTCACTGACATTAAAAGTTTATTATTTAAGAGTGACCAAGTGGGCAGCAGATATTACAATGAATTTAACATAATAGTGCTATCAAGATATTTATAGGCTGGTTGAATATACTTTAGGTACAATAACACAGAGTCATAAAGATACTTGCAAACTTGGTAATTTCTTCATATATAGTTTTTCATAAATCCAGTTGACTTCAGTCCTTTTTCCAACATAAGCAAAACATCACACAGAAAAAAAAAAGATATTTGCCAAACATATCCATGATGATCAAGTCATTTTAAGCCAGAAAGAACATCCCTGTCTGAGAAATAAGTGCCTCCTTCACACTTCCATAGCTTTATTTTGGTGTCTGATCACTACCATGACCCATTACTGACGGCATTATTCACACAACAGGTTGCTTGTTAATATGTCAACAAGCGATCTGTTGTTATCTCTTTAGCATAATCTGGAAACCTCCCTCAAATATAAAAACATTTCACTGCTGAAATCCACACATTGGCTTTTTAAACAGTAGTCTGGAGAATTAATAGAGGCCTGCTTTTCTCACACCAGGGAGACGTTTAAAATAAAAACATATTCAATTAAAGCTCCATTCTGACAATGTGTCACATCAAAACATATCTTTTCAGATTTTACAAATTGCTTTCATGTTCACACCTCGGCATCTTTATTGTCTTTAGGGCAAGTCAGACAACTTTACACTGCCTCAAGCAAACCCTCAGCTTAATGTCAGATGTCTCCTGCCTGCTTTAACTCCTCCACCTCCACAGCTGCTTTTCTGGGAGGATTTTTCTGCCGGTTCCCATTGTTCATGTAAATCAAAAGTTTCAGATGCTCTTTCACCTCCAACAGTCAAATCCCAGTTAAGTTTTTCTCAAAGCTTCTACTTTCTTCACATAAAGAGGAACTTTCACAAGTATAGCCACATAATTCTTCTCAGCTGTTTAAACTCTTTTTTTTGGCAAATCTTTAATAAATGACAGAAAATCATACTGAGATCCCTGTTTCACACCATGAAAACAGTCCTGTGAGATATTCAGGATGGTGCTGGCTATCTCAGCTGCCAGTGATGTACACTGAATAGGTTACATGTCTATCACACAGTATTGTCATGGTCCTGGGTCGTGCGACCCAGTGTTTTGAGTTTTAGTCTATTTTGATGTTTATTGTTTGTTTAGGTTCATTAAGTTACTCTAGCTCGTTTGTAATTATATTACCCTTGTGTTAAGCCTCCCTTGCCCTTCATGTGTTTATGTCTGTGTGTCTTATGTTGCCAAGTTCATGTTGTCATTTCTGTCATCCTCCCCTGTACTCAGTCTCCCTGGTTCGTGCATCTACCTGTCATGAGTCATGTCTGCGTGGTTATGTTTAGTTCATGTCATGTCTAATCTCCATGTTTCCTGTTTTACTTTGAAAGTCTGTATTCAATGTCAGTGTATTTAGTTTCACTTCTCCTGTCCTGTCTTTAGGTTCATGTGTGTCAGCTGTGCTCCCATGTGTGGCCACTTCCCCTGATCATCCCTCATGTGTATTTAGTCTCTGTGTTTCGTACAGTCTGTGTTGCGTCGTCTGTGTTCCCACGGTCAGTCTTTGCAGTTATCACCATAGTCTCTGAGTGACAAGTATAACATAATATACAATATAATAGAAAGATATTTATCTCTAAATGAATACAACATTTGTACAATTTAAAAACGTTAACTTCCTGTAGGCTTCTCATCAACCACCATGGTCTCCATGCCATTATGTGAAAAGATTGTAAATGTACGCAATTCCCTAGAATGTAGAATGAAAATGGTTATTTTTAAAATGAATTCATTATTATTTTCTAAGATAACTGAAAATGCAACATTCGGGTGAACACAATCAGCTTTCTGGGAATTCATATTTTTTCTTTCAGTTGATAACTTTGTCATTACAACCAAGCACTGCAATTAACGGTTAACCTTTTTAAGATATGAAAACTCTAAGGAAAATACAGCCTGAGTAAATAACAGGTTTGATAAAAGTCCCTTTAGAGGAATCTAAAGCTTGATTATATTCAAGCTTTAGATTTCTTTTTAAGGCAAACAATTATGTGCTTGTCTTTATGCTAATGTTAGGCTTGGAAACACTCAGAAATTAGCTTGTTAAATAGGAAGGCCTGTGACTCTGGGCCGGTTTAAGCTTTTCAACAAAAGGCTGTGAGGCCTGCCATACTTCAGTGTATTTAACTGCTGCACTCAACAGTGCATAATTACAATAAGCTATTTTCACTATAAGAAAAGACCAGAGTCCTCCAGTCCAACAGCCCATTTCAACAGGGGAAGGGACACTTGCCCCACAAGTCATTCATCACATGTTCAATCCATAACTATGTTTTTCATCAAATTTCTCTGTGAAAGCAGGTAAGTGTAAGCATGAATCCTGATTTGCTGCAGTCTTTTTTTGGTCTTCATTCACTCAGAGAAGCACACATCTATGTCCTTTATTCTCCCATCAGAAGAGAAAATGGGCAGATCGTGAGTATAAACTGTACTTAATGTATCTAGTCCTATTTTCTTGCAGAGTGATGTGAGATATCCAATAAAACTGCATCAGGGATTGCTGACTCAGCAGGAGTGAGCACATGACTTGTACTGCTAAGAGAGTCTAAAGGAAGTAACCGCCTTTTACTTCATGGGCCACAGACAATCTAATCTGACCATAAGTGAATTAGACCACTAAAAACCAAGGCATAACATCCCATATGAAAAGAGCACCCCTCTTTGTTTATATTTAATAAGTTTACAGCAAAGGTGTCAAATACAAGGCCTTGGGGCCATAATTGGCCTAGGAAAGGCTCCAATCTGGTCCACTAAATGGCTTTGTAAAATTTAACGTAGGGCATAGATTTTGGACTGTTAACTCTATTTTCATAAGTATAATTGTATATATTCTGTCTCAAGCTCTCAATTTACCGGTTGATCTACGTCTCTACCCTCACCTATGGTCACGAGCTGTGGGTAGTGACAGAAAGAACGAGATTGTGGATATAAGCGGCGGAAATTAGCTTCCTCTGAAGGGTGGCTGGCCTCTCCCTTAGAGATAGGGTGAGAAGTTCGGCTATTTGGGAGGGGCTCAGAGTAGAGCTGCTGCTCCTTCACATCGAAAGGACCCAGTGTCCCACTGGGAGGAGGCCCCGGGGCAGACCCAGGACACGCTGGAGAGATTACATCTCTCGGCTGGCCTGGGAACGCCTTGATGTTCCCCCGGACAAGCTGGAGGAGGTGACTGGGGAGAGGGAGAACTGGGCTTCTCTGTTTGGGCTGCTGCCCCCCAAGTCCCAGCCCTGGATAATCGGAAGAAGATGGATGGATGGATGGATGGATGGATGGATGGATAGTTTCCTTAATGGTTAGAGTGTTTAACAGTAAACAACCATGTCTAATTGTATCAAGAGAATCAACCTGTCTTCAACAAAACCCTTAACGTACAGCCTTTTTTTCCCGTTGCTATTCATGTGTAAAGTGTTCTTGGGTTTCTTGAAAGGCCTTATACAAACTTAAGTCATTATTATTTTTATAATACTCCACCTCACCTGACCATAAAAGCAGGTCTAGAAGATCCTGGAGTGAATTAGCACTTCCTGGGTGTAATCCTGTAGATGGCAAATTGCAGTATGAAGGAGAGCTGAGAAACAGATTAAATCAAATGCAAATCTTAAAAATAAAAACTTCAAACATTCGGGGTAAGGAAGGTCTCTGCAAGTCTGCACCGAAAGAATCTGAGTAAGCTGTATGAAAATGGAGGAATGGTGGTTTTTTCAGTTATATTTCCTGTGCTTTTCAGTGTTTTGCCAGTCAGAGAAAAACTGACAGCTACCCTTTGAGAAATTGCACTTTTAGGATGATCAATAAATCACAGCAGCAACTATTAAATATACAAAGTAAACCGAAAGCAAGGATTTAACTGTGTGTGTGTGTGTGTGTGTGTGTGTGTGTGCGTGCGTGCGTGTGTGTGTTTCCAGAACAGTCTTTGTTATCCGAGAAAACAAATCCTCTTCAAACTCATTATAATGACATTCAGTGTTGAATTGCTCACATTGTTACAGTAGGTCCATAACCACACAGAGACATTTGATTAAGTGAAGATTAAGACATGATTAGGAGAAGTTGAACCCCAAAGGGAACATCTGAGTGCTGTAGCTGCACTAACGTACAAAACAAATGTTAGAACAGTCGAATAATTAGCCAATGAAACAAACACAACAACAAGGGATAAAGAGAGGAGACATAAGAGGTTATTAGTATAAAACCCCATTATCTTTGATCCTACCAGAACAACAAACTGGACTGGGTGAACAGAGCGTCTGTACAGGTTTGGAGCAGACGCCACTCAGTAACTTTGTTTTTGCACCACTGTGGAAAGCTGCAGTGTGCATGAATGGAACCAAACTCTTGATTTGGATGGTTTCATGTCTTCTGCCTCTTGTTATTATTAACACGGAAAGTTATGCTGTTTAGACTCCATGGTTCGGGCTCTCAATTTAAATTAAACTGAGAATAAATTATTATTAAATGATTACACAATGCACTCACACATTACCATTTAGATCATTATAATAATAAGCCAAAGTCAGCTCTATCAGTGTGCATTTATAAACACTAAGTGGAGTTGCCATTATGTTAACATTAGAGCAGATGTAAACATTTTTACTCAATATTGAACTCTTGCAAAGCTGATTTGCATTATATCAGCACTGCAGGGAGTCAGTTTTTGATACCCCATCTACTCCCATACTGGACTGGACTTCTACTTGCGTCAAGTGCATGGCTGCTGGAAAGCAACTGCAATTTTATCTACATCGCACACTTCACTATATGTAAACTGATTATGCTTAAAATAGAAGTTAAAAACACAAACACTGTGGAGGCTTTAAAATGCCAGTAAACACAACAACTACACACAGCTCCTGAGTGTAAACCAATGTGCATCAATACATGTCCTCTGCTTTGTATTCATTTATTATATGACATCATTATTAGTTATAAACACTGGGTTCTACATAGTCATGCTATTTTGCCAAGTGAACAAATGCACTTACCAATCAGAGCTTGAGTTTTATAAATGTGCTGCAGATCAGTACTCGGATAGGACATGATATTGGACAGAGTGTCAGAGTCATGAGAATTACACCAGGATGTGGTGGATGACAGAAAAAAATCTTGTTATCAATGATAAAATGAGCTCCAACAATATTTAAGCAGCTATACTGTTTTAGATGTGACTGAGGATATTTCAAAATTAAAGCCACTCACTGTAAGTGCTCCAGCAACAGTTCAAGTTTCACCACACTTCCTTCTCAAGGTTGGCAAGAGACACTTCTCACAACCTTCCACCCTGTTCTCTGAAATCTGTTAAAACAAAATCAGCTTTTCAAGCATGTTTGCTCATACTGATCTACTAATCCTGATACTGATACTTTTAACCTATAAAGGCAGCTTATGTAGGGTGGGGCAGAGTGCCATGATTCACGAAATGAATCATCATCAATTTCCAAATTCAAAACACATTTTAAGGTTCAGACATTTTTATGGTGCATGTTTGATGTATATTTGTAAATTTTTATATTTTATGTACATTTTTCACTTGCATAAAAATAATACAATAATACAATTCAGTGAGCTACACACTGAACTTAGAGGATGGAGACAAAGCATGAATCTTCTTGTGCTAGTATCGATCTGACACCAGTACTAATGTTTGTATGGATACTGTCGATATTTGGATCGATCATGTTTGTCTACAATCAAGTACTTTCACACAAACATAAAAAACTACAGGTAACTGGGGCAATCACCTCACAACCAAAGCAATCACTGAGAGGGTTTTTGTGCAGCAGGCAAACTCTGCTATCAAAATAAAACAGGAAATAACTAACTAAACACTAACATGCACAAACCTGACATACAGAGATGTGAGGCTAAAGGTTTGGAAAATAACATAGGCGACTATTTTTATTCCCTGGCTTTTAACTCTGTGGGTAACTGACATTTTTATTTTATTTTATTTTATTTTATTTTTTTATTTTTTCATTTTTTTTTTATTTATTGTTTTTTTAACTTTATTGCTATGTCTGGTTTTATTACTATGTGCATATTAGTATTGTACAGCACTTTGGTCTACCAGGTGTGTTTTTAAAGTGCTATATAAATAAATAAATGATGATGATGATGATGACTATACAAAGTAAACCGAACCCAGAATACTAATGTCAGCTTGAACTGAAATAAAGACCTCTAGATATAAATGTACATGAAAGTCAAATACAAACAATAAACTAACTAAGAAACAAATACATGTCCATGAAAAGTCAAAGCTCTTTTGCCTCAGGCCATGAAAATGAAGTATGACATATGGCACAGCTGCATCAGAAATTGTTTTGTTATTGCGCAACTGTACAACAGGCTAATGTGGCAGTATATACTTTTATTTAATCACACAGACAAAAGCAAAAGGCAGAATGTCTGAAGGTCTCAAATAACTGAATAAAAAGCACAAGTTGTTTAAAGAGTCCTCTCCCTGCTTTGTGTTGCGAAAAGAGGCACAAACAAGAGAAAGGAAGAAAGCCTGCAGTGCTTCATCCATTTGTCAGATTGTTTGTTTGTCCCCGGCATATCTCCTTCTCTTTTATGGGATTTTATTTTATGTTTTTTTTTCTTTTTTCATTTTGGCCTTGGTTTATTCTAAGACTTTTGTACGCAGACTAAATGCCTTTCAATGACTAAACTCACCAAAGAGTCCTATTTTTGTGTCCTCTCTACAGCAGTCCATCAGACATATCTGACATATACTGTGATTTATTAAGCAGATTTCCCCCTTTTGGATTTTTCCAGTGCAACAAAACATAAAATAAGGATAAAAAAAAAAAAATCAGCAAACTTAGAAAAAATTGTGGTTTCTCACACTCCATCTGAAATGTCTGTTCTCCTCTGCCTCCACCTACAGCTCTTCGTACAGGCTCTTATTCCTCTGCCTGCATTTCCATTCAATGCTTTTAACAACTTTCTGATCACTCTTGCCTGTGAATTCATAATTGACTTATATTGGTTAAATTAAAGCAATACCAACGAGCGTGACCAATTGCCAGTTGTCCCGTTTAGGAAATATCATTGTAATTGTTACGCTTAAGCCTCCATTCATTATTATTATTATGAATCACAGGTGTATCATGTTGGTCTGTGAGAATGTGTTTAGGATTTTGAAGAAAATTTAAAAAACAATCTGCAAATTGTTTGTAGAGGCATGTGGGGATATCGATCAGGGGTCATGCTGTGAGTTATGTCTTTATGTGGCATTTGGCTCTTCAGGTTTCTACCATGCCAACTCCAGACAGCACTACGTGACAAATTTCAAGTGGATGACATTTGTGTTCAGACCAACAAAACAGGAAAAATTCAGTCTTAGTCAATCACAAAAATATTTCTTATTCTGAAGTAAAAGTTATCTGTGGAGGCTGTGGTTCAGGTGGTAGAGTGACCCTTGAAGTGACCTTGGACAAGATAATAAACTCTGGGTTGCTCCTGGCACATACATTTGTGTGTGTTGACTGTTATTTAAAAAGTGTTTGGGTATAGATAAAATCACTATATGAATGTGTGTGTGTGTTAATGGGTGAATGAGACTTGTGGGAGAAAGTGCTTTGTGTGCTCATATTTTTTAGAAAGGCACAATTTACTATATTACACTTTTCCCCAATCGCTTTAGTGCAATTCACACATCAGAAACATCATTGTCACCACTCTTAACGCAGTCTCAAATCAGTGCCACATTTCCCCATCCACATTAGCCTCACCATTTGTAAAACAGTTTGCATAATGAAAACGTATCATGTATTTTCTACTTTCAATGTAACGCTTTGCAATTTAATTTCATAGTTTAAACTAAAAATGTAAATTTTGGAACACATCAGACGTTCACACTAGTCTCTCAGGCAGAGAGATAATTGCTGTCTCGTACGTATCCCTCCCATTCCCGTAATGAGCAGCGAGAGCCAACGCATTCAAACCGACGGTGTTCCTTAAAGGGGAGGTTACTGAGTATTCACATAACTTGACGCATGACGCAACACGCCTCCTTACACAACAGTAGCTGCCTGGCGCATTACAGATTTTCATTTTACCTGAGCTGATCTCCGCACACACCCATTGTTTCAGGAAATGTTTGGAAACCATCAATCACTTCTAGGAATATCATTTTTTGAAATAAACAACAGAGTTGTTTGCCGAACGACTTGAACATCTTGTTTCACTGGTACAACTGTTTCTGTGGAAAAACTATCTTGTATTTGGCAACACACAGAAAATTGAATTCCTTCGTACACCAGTTAATTTGCAGAAAGGTGAATTTTAAACAAAAAGTCACACCACAGCAAATTCGTGATAAAATATACTACACGGCATTATAAAGGCAGCAAACATCTGACACTAAAATCCTCGATTCAACAATAAAACTCACATATCACGGAGATGGAGGTCAATAAAATGTAACTACTGTGAGATTCATTAACTACTCTGAGTTGTTGGGTCTAAGATATAACATCTGTGCTGTGGTAATGTTTACTTTTGCCATCTGCGGTGCATCAAAAGTGTTTCATGATACAAAATCTGTTTTAATGAGATGAAATCGAGAAAAGTTTTTCCCAGAATAATGAGATTCATTAAGTTGTCTTAGGACACTGAGCGCATGGTATAGAGAGCCAGAGTTAGTTCTTTAGCAACAAAGCTCCGAAAGCTGACCAAGTTATGTAAGTAAACACTAAAACAGTATATATGCTCCTGATGCACAACTGCTTCAAACACTCTCAAATGTATTTTCACAACAATTCACTTGTAGGCAAAAACTCAACAAGTGTTGCTAATGTGGTGATGGAAGACGGATGGTTGTTTGCGAACAATCTAAGGTGCAGAGGAGGAAGAGGAGGAGGAAGACAAGAGCAAAACAAAGGACAGTACTTCCAGATGTTCTTCTTCATTGAATGATAATGAGGCATGCAGGATAAAGAGCACAACCCGACTTCAGCATAATCAGGTTGCCCTGTGTTGTACTGAAACATCTGTGTACATTGCTTTTTATAAACTATATAGGGCATGTGGTGGTTACTTACTGCTTTTACTGCACTTACATTTGTTGCTTTCTTTGTGTAGGATTGAATGAGTGCCACTTGTGTGAGGAAGGTCTGAATTTTTAAGCATTTATTAGCCCCACACGTGGGAAATTTGTTGGGTGGACAGTGCGAAGTTACAAGCACTAAAAATTAAGGAAAACAGTGGAATAGAATAAGATAAAAAGAATAACATACTATGTAAAATAAAATTTACATACTATGTTTTGTTAGAAAAATTACACTTAGTGGTATTGCACATATGTGGATGTGTGTGTCTGTCTGTGCATGTGTGGTCATGTGCGAAGAAGATTTATATGTGAAATAGTTTTTGGTGCTGATCTGCACTGAGTAAGGGAAAAAAAGATGTGTTATGAAGTTTCGAACTGGGTTAATGTGAGTTAGATTTGCATGGTGATAGTTCTGTGTAAGATATTGTTCCATCATTTTACTGGAGACCACAGGAACTTCTTCCCTTCAGATATACTCTTGGAAGTTTTGATCTTATCATATATTTTGTTATTGTTGCTAGTGGTAACATTGTTTAAATATAGGAACCAGACTTACTGAGTTTTTGTCTGAGCAGTTTCAGAACAAAAGAA
This sequence comes from Haplochromis burtoni, assembly GCF_018398535.1. Lineage (NCBI taxonomy): Eukaryota > Metazoa > Chordata > Actinopteri > Cichliformes > Cichlidae > Haplochromis > Haplochromis burtoni. The sequence continues at coordinate 374,487 of NW_024582772.1, forward strand.
TGTGAAAAGCAACATATTTCTGCTTATAACAGTACCTGCCCACACGTCTTTCCATTTGATCTATGCCCTTCAATCAAATCCCTCTGGTCACATACCGCCGTGACCAAACGTAACTTTCGAAATCATTCTATAAATAGATGTTCACGTGATGCAAGGATCACTCAGAAGAGGGGGCCTTTGATGCTATCAAGTGTGGGCATACATACACCAATACTGTTTACAAGTCGTTTAATGAGAGAAATTTGGATTATAAGTGCCAGGATGTTCCAAGCATCTTTGAAAATGTGTGTTTTTTTGTTTCGTTTGTTTCTTTTTCTTTATTTCCTTTGTTTTGTTTATTTCCTTTTGTTTATTTCCTTGTTTGAGTTGTTTATTATTGAGGTATTGGATAAAATTTGGAATCTGCCTGAAGTGAATTTTTTACACTATTGTACCTTGTATAAAAATCACAATCTGCAAAGTATCAACAAACGGCTGAGAAATTGCGTTCCTATTGTTTGGTTCATATCTGAAACATCTCTGTACTGTAGAAATAGACGGATCAATACAAATATTGATAGCATCGATTAAAACGCTGGTTTTGGTAACAGATTAATACTAGGATTGATATGTTGTCTCTATCCTCTAAGTCAGGGGTGTCCAACTCCAGGCCTCAAGGCCTGGTGTCCTGCAGGTTTTAGATATCACCCTGGGTCAGCTCACCTAAATCAAATGTTTAGTTCATTACCAGGCCTCAGGAGAACTTCAAGACATGTTGAAGAGGTAATTTAGCCTTTTAAAGAAGTTGTGTTGGATCAAGGACACACCTAAAACCTGCATTACACTGGCCCTTGAGGCCTGGAGTTGGACACCCCTGCTCTAAGTTCAGTGTGTAGCTCACTGAATTGTGTTTATTGCATTATTTTATGCAAATGAAAAAAATCCTCCTCCTCAAACATGCACCATAAAAAATGTCCTTTTTGAAAAAACCTTTTTGTGTTGACTGTCACATGTATTATATCTATAGCCTATAGCACATTTAAACAACGTTTAAATTCAAGTTTCAAAACACATGAAAGGCTGAATGGTGTCCTTTGTTGTGTTAAGTATTGTGGAAAGTAAAAAATCGTAGTGATTTAGCGGTCATTAAATTCTGTTATGAATTTGGAAACTGATGATGATTCATCATAACACACTGCCCTACCCAATATCGGCTGTCTTAAAAGTAACAGTATCAGTATTGATATTGGTATCTTTAATACTGGCCCTGTATTCACTTTGTATCACTTCGATACCAAATTTTGTAGTACCTCAGCACTGTTGTTCTGTAATTTTTTGGAGAAAAGTGATATCACCGCGACATATTTCTGCAGCCAATCGGCGCCCTTCTTTCTCTCTGACGTCACCACACTACCAGGTCCAGGAAGCTGGAAGTTTCACTAGACTTTTTTTTTTTTGCACAACTCTGTTTTTAAAGACGAGTTTAACTTACGAATTTAAGACACGTTAGCACTGTTGTGTGTTTATTATTTAAGGGAGCTGTGTTTGTATTTAATTTCTCTGTAAGTCTGTAGAGTAGGAGGACGGGAAGGACGTAAATTCGCCACACATCCCTGACTAAAGATGTCAACCTCGAACCCTCTGGCTAATTACAGCACGGAACTCCACGATGACCAAGCAGATAAAGTGAGTACTGGCGTTCAACACTCCGCTAGTTATGTTTTGGTGGCTATTTCCAGTATGGTGACGTGACATTTGAACTTGATACGTCTCAGGGAGGACGTGAAACCGGGGTCAAACAGGTCGCTAGGCTGTTAGCATGTATTGTTTGCGTGTTATTACTTCTTCCTCTTTGGCCAAAAAATCTGCCGTTAACTTAATTAACCCCACTTCATTGCTCACACTAGAGGAGGTATGAGCAATGCATTGAGTAACAGGATTCAATAAAGCTTATTACGCACTCTATAGAGAAGGTAATGTCATATCAGGTTTCGTCAATGCAGTGTGTGTGTGTGTGTGTGTGTGTGTCCCTTTCTTACTCTCTGTATGGGGAAATCGTTAACGCCCTTTTCTTGGAAGAAACGGTAAAGTGTGGAAAACTTGTTCAGGGAAGTAAAAGCACAGTAATGTTAAAAACTTTAGTAGTTCCTGTCATTTGTGTCCCATTAAGCTCAGTGGGGATATACTTATAGCACCGTCCCATATCATCAGTAAACCTGGGTTTTAACTGCTACGACTTGAATTTTATGTTCTTGATGGTTCATTTATAACAGGGAAAAAGCCATCATTGCTGCAGAAAGCTCCAGATTTTATTTAAGAAATTTGCAGTGTGCCCAAAACAAAAGAAAACACTTAATAACAATAAAACAAACCCAGGGTGGCACAGTGGAAAAGCGATTAGCACTGTTGCACCACAGCAAGAACACCCTGGGTCTGAGTCCCCCATCTGACTGGAGCCTTGTTGCTTGGATTCTGCATGTGTGTGTGGGTTCTCTTCAGATACCTCGGCTTGGCTCCAGCCCCCTGCAAACCTGATTTGGATAAGTGTAAGAAAATGGATTAATGGGAAAATAAAATCATCCACAATAGGAAGGTTACTTAATGACGTGGTATTTACAGCTTTCCCAAGGGATTGTCACAGCGGATGTGCGCAGAAGTTTGATTTGGTGCAGTTTTTATGCTGCGACCCTTCCTAAATGCAACCCTCCTATTTATTCAGGCTTGGGACAGGTTACTTAATGACATGACACCATACAATACAAGTTTACAGTATTATTATATTGTCATTATACATAATATTTTCAAAAATATTTAAATTTGTAAAAGAAAATTCATTGCAGGAATTTTTGTTTTTATCATTATTGTCACAGGCTTCAAGGCCAGCCCCTTAATTCGAACACGTTCTGTTTGATAAGTTAGTGACATGCTTTGGTGAAGGGACTGTGTTATGCTGTTAACGCGGTAGAGATGGGAAAATCTGTCTTGACTGAGATCAGGCAGATAGCTACAGTCTTCTGCACAACTTGTCCTTTTCACGATGCCCAGAGGCTCACAGTTAAAACACACGTCATCATTCGTGAAAACACAGGGATGATTAGCAACCCTAGTACAAACACTTCCTGTGACTGCTTCAAATTAAAAGCCTGCAAGTCACAGGACTGTAACATTTACATGATAGAGCCTTCTTTCTAGGCTAGCCCTTGCATACTAATAGATATAATCTGTACATTGCCTACGAGACTGTATGCGAAAGATGGGTGCTTAGTGATCAGCTTATGTAAGCAAGTTAAACTGTATGGGTGAAAATGCACATGCCTGATAATTACTATTAAATAATAGCGTAATAAAACTTGAATTTACTGCCATTTCAGACAGTGTAATTCCTTTTGTATTCCATTTTGAACAATCTTTTCATTGCTTTTTCATTTCATTACCTACGGTTTGACTTCTTATTCAGTGTTTCTGGTGGTAATCTTATGCAATTTGTCAAAATAGCCAAAACGAAATTACAGCAGTATTGCCCTTGGACCTTTTGAGCTGATTCTTTTTGATTAATGGCTGAATGGAACTCCTTTGGCCTTTTGTTCTGTTGTTTTGCTTTTTTCTCCTATTGTTGCACTCCAGTCATTGCTGTCATTTAAACGGGGAATTGTATGAATTGATGATTTTGCTTGTTCATTGACGCTACCATTCATCTACGAAACCTTTAACAGCTTCTCTTGCTGTGAGGCTGTTTACTCACACTCAGCTTATAATTACAAAACGTGAATCGGTCTGTCAGATACTCCTGCTGAGGGGAACATTTAAATATTCAGACCTCTTCTCTTTCTAAATTAAATTTTAAATGAATGAATGAAGTATAAATTCCCATCCCTTTAGACTTAATAATCCCTTAATAACAAAGTAAAAACCTGCTTTTAGAAATTATAGCAAGAAACTTACAATAAAGCTTTGTAGTACCCCCCTATAGTGTCAGGGGTGTCTGGGTGGGTGTGTGTGTGTGTGTGTGTGTGTGTGTGTGTGTGTGCTGTTGTTGGTTGTGTGTGTGTGTTGGGTGGGTGGTTGGGGTTGGTTGGGTGTTGAATGTGTGTGTGTGTGTGTTTTTAATTTCAGGCTTTGGTAACATACTGTACAGTGTGTGTTTTTGTTTGTTTGTTTGTTTGTTTGTTTTTTCTTCTGAAGCATAAGCTTAGCATAGTCATGTAAATGTTCTGTCACTTTCCACAAAAGAAAACGGTACAAGGCGCCTGTGAAGAACACATACAGTTATACTGTGGAGGACGGGACAGTCACGATCATGGTTCAGAACTGTTCTAGGAGCAGATAATGAGTCCTGATAGCTCGTGACTCGTATGAGATGTGTAGCTCTCCTCTTGAGAAGGATAGGAAGCGCTGTCTAGAAAGAGGTTAAATGCTGCTGTAGCCCATCCCAGCTGTCAAAGGGGAGGTAGTAGGATAGCAGGACTCCCAATGAGCAAGTTGCTGCTGCAGGGCGCCATAAACAGCCATTCACGCTCACATTCATTCCTACTGCCAGTTTAGAATCACTGGTTAACCTAACACATATGCCTTTTTTCACTTTCACAGGAAGTAAAGACAATTTTCAAGATAATTTGCGCGTATTGAGGAGTTTAAAGAAGCGTCGATTTTATTATTCTAATAGCGTAGTCTTCCTGTGGTGTAGCAGTTGGAGAGAAAATTAAAGTTGACAGAGAAAATGGTTGATAAGATAAAGATTCTTGCATCTATCAAGATGATAGCGCTCCTCCTGGGTCCTAATCCAGTCCGTGTCAACAGTTCATACAGCTCCCTCATTCACAAGGGGTCGCCACAGCAGGCAGCTCCACGTATTTGATCTGGCAGATTTTTGCACCAGCTGCCCTTCCTGAGGCAACACCCCAGACATGGGAAAGCTCTGAATTACACCTGCTATTGATCCTCTCTTGAGGTCAATAAAGAGAGTTAAGGTTAGTGAAAGGCTAATGAAATACTCTCAATAGCAATTGCAAATAAGCGGTCAAAGAGGGTACCTCTGCCTCTACCAACACTGAGCAGGTTGGAATAGAGACTGGAGCTTTGGATAATGTTTCGCCCCTTGTCAAATCCCTTCAAAGTATAGAATAAATATCTCCATTTTACTCTATCAAAAGCTGTTTCCACGCTCCAGCAAAACTAATACCTGTGGGCCTGAAGAGTCCGAGAGGAGATGGATAATACTGAGAAAGACCCTCGCACTGAAAAAAGAAAATCTATTTTTAACAAAAGTGTCCTCTTTTTTTTTTTAAATTAGGTATTGGAGAGATCTGGGTTACATGCAGTACATGCATTATACTTTATTAATAAGAGAAAATGCCATATTCATTGAGAAATTTGCTCTTTTAACTCACTGGAACAGAGACGCATTATATAAGCCATGTGAAGAATGTGCAGGTGTATTTTTATGTACTATGTACTTATGTAATATCACTGTGTGTGTGTGTGTGTGTGTGTGTGTGTGTGTGTGTGTGTGTGTGTGTGTGTGTGTGTGCGTGCGTG
>NW_024582772.1:380020-383295 GCF_018398535.1 Haplochromis burtoni
AGCAAGAAACTGAATATTTGCAACTGTTTTCAGCTTACAAAAGCAGACTGAAAACACGGCTTCTCAAGGCTTTACCATTCTTGCTTATAAATCAGTCTGAAAGTAAATGAAATATTAGTGTTATTCTCTTTTATTGCCTTTTTTTTCTTCAAACGTGCCATATTTTAGCACCACTTTAAATTCACATTTTCCATTCAGATTTCCATCCCTCCTGCCACGCCCTATGACAAACGACACGATTTATGTGAAATCTCCGTATCTGACCCAGTCCTTCCCTGAAGAACACTGATTATTGTGCACATGTTTTGTGTTGTGTTCTGTGTCTTTCAGTGAATCCGTGTTTTTCCTGATATGTATGTGTTTCTGTATGTGTTTGGCACCTGGGCGTATTGTTTGTCCGAATGGTGGCGTAGGTCAGCTGTTATTGTGCGTCTTTTTATGTGCGACATGCATACCGTGTTCTTGCTTTTTGCTGTTTTCTTTTTGTACTTTCTATCAAAGCAGAAGCTCAATACCCATCAAGCTAGGCTTTTCAAGACTTGCAGGCCTCTTTTTACGTTTTTTTACCCATATATAGAGTGATAAAACCAACACGTACAGCAGGTATTTAGTCTGAAATGTGAAGGTGAGAAAGATTTCACAGTTTGTTGTAGACATTCACGTTCCAAATTGGAGTGATTGGAGATTGGAGGAGATGGGTAAGAATTTGTGTGTGTGTGTGTGTGTGTGTGTGTGTGTGTGGTATCAGCCTATTTTCCTGCCGAATCTTAGTCTCTTCCTTTCAGAAAGTGTAATTTCCACTTTCATAGTACTGATGTACAAGGACTACAACATTCAATCCATTGTGTTCCCTAGATACACGGTCCAACCCGAGGACCACGGTGACCTAGTACCAGAGTTGAGTTGTTGAAATGGGCTTATTTTCATTAATTTCTGTTATAGCTGTTTTTTCTCTCAAATCTTGAACAATACGTGAAATTTTTTGTTACCTTCTTGCTTTAGCCTTGCTCCAGACTGTTAAGTTTGCCTACAAAATCTTGTAAGGATTTTCAGAATAATTTTAATTTCTTTCTTTGTTGGGACGTCTTAGTTCTCATAATTTTCACTGTTTGTCCCACCCATAAAGACCTCCCCCGTGGACATTCATGCTACACGGAAGTAATAAAGTAATAGTAGAAACTGTTAAATGACAGGAAAGTTCCAAGTCTTTTTTTTTTTTAATATGTCCACAGTAAAATAAATGAATACAACAGGACATTTTATGTGAATTAACAAAAACATTCTGCATTATAACTACAGGACAGTGTGGGCAAATTTCTTCCACTTTAAGCCCAGTATTAGTTCTGGTGACAGATTTCTTTCATTTAATGCAGCAGCAGTACTTAATCACGTAGAGAAACTGAGACATGTTGAAATTACACTTCTTTTTCTTATATTTTCCCATCTCATGGATTAAGTGAGTGTAAAGTTAAACTACACACTGACAGAAGGGGCCTTTCACTGGTCTGGCTCACTTCCATGCCCTCAGGTGTAGGATACCACAGTATGGACACAAGTTTGGTGCAAAAAGTAACATCTATACAAAATGTATAGAAGTGAAGAACAAAGAGTCTAACAGTCACGTATTGAAGCAGCTGGAGCACACCTTGCGTTGGGAGTTTTAAATATCAAGCTACACAATGTCAACGTCTTCAGTTACCAGTTGGGGAAACTAGAAGAAGTCATTTGGCATTTATTTTTTAACTTTAACATGATGATGCTGTTTACTCTGTGTTTCTATTTGAGTTTGTGTGGTTTTTTTGGGGGGGGGTTTTTTGTTTTTTTTTTCAACACTTGAAAGGAAGCTACATGCTATTAAGCAATTATCCCCTTGAACCCTGCCAAGGAAGACTGTAATGCATGTTATATTTTCTGATGCAGACTAATCTAGTACTTAGGAAATACTAACTTTGTTAATTAATTACTTATTTATTTATCTAGGTGGACAAATACCTTCACAATCTCCAGCTGTCAGATAAGACTTTGATGGACGTGTCACTACGATTTCGTCGAGAGATGGACAAAGGCCTGTGTAGAGACACCAACCCCACCGCTGCTGTCAAGATGCTGCCCACATTTGTGCGCTCCACTCCTGACGGAACAGGTAATACCCGTTTCACGTACAGGATACTGTTCATTAAGGCTGGGCTATATCATACCATTCACGGTAATACCGGTGTAATTTTGGGCAACGAGAGGAAAATGAAATATCGGGATAGAATATGGGTAAAACGCGCATGCGCAGTGCCTATGTTTACATACGCACATGGCGGCGACACAGAATGAGAAGGCAAAAGTGGGTCGTTGAATGAAACGGATGAACCAGAACTGGTTTGTGAAAATGCTGCAACTTCAGTGGTGTGGAACTGGTTTAGCTTTCGTCCGTCAGATACACAACAAAGCACTATTTTCGGTAGCGCATGCTAGCGGGCCGCCGTTATTACCGTGTTTTTTGGAAAATACGGCGCACTTAAAATCAATCCTTTGATTTTTCTGAAAATCGACAGTGCGCCTTATAATCCCGTGTGCCTTATGTATGAATTCTGGTTGTGTTTACTGACCTCGAAACAATTTTATGTACACGGCGCTCGAAAATCTGTCAAATGTTTTAGTGCGACTTTGCTAAGCTACGAACCCGCACCGCTTAATGGGTTGTTGGAGCATTACGGCTATCGTAGGCAGGAGCCTCGCGGAGTGATACGTGCTGTGCTTCAACATAATGTTACCGCATTGTGTGTGTATAACCTCTTTTTAAGTTTTGTGGATATTATACATGGTCATGCTGAGGATATGTCGGCCAGTTTCCACTGGAAATGCCTTTTGGTTAAACTGTCAGCAAGAAATTTGCACTGTTACATTTTTATATAACTTTAATGTAAAAAAACAGCTGCTTGTTTAAGTGAAAATACATTGATGGTTTTTTGCACTAATAAAGTTGTGGAGTTATAAAGTATTTTGTCTAGTGTCAATTATATCGTCAGTTATATCGTTATCGCAAATTTTCAAATGTATATCGTGATAAATACTTTTGGTCATATCGCCCTGCTCTACTGTTCATATGAGACTGTAAAGAGTTGGTGTAAATGACGTGTCCAGTGAAAATGTGTTCCTTGAAAAAAGTGGATTTTGTCTTGAGGCAAGATGTTCTCATCTCAAACCAAAAACTATTTAGATAATTCATTCACACATAACATGTTCAAATTTATCCTATTTATCCGCATTTACCATGAGAGTAT
>NW_024582772.1:383315-424939 GCF_018398535.1 Haplochromis burtoni
TATATATATATAAATAAAATATTGTGAGTGTTGTGCTGTATGTAACTCTGGGTTTATTCTTTTGTTGAAAAGAACAAGGACAATTCCTGGCCCTCGACCTTGGTGGATCAAACTTCCGAGTGCTTCTGGTCAAAGTCATGGGTAACGGCGAGCAAAAAGTGGAGATGGAAAGTCAGATTTACGACATTCCTGAACACATCATGAGAGGCAGCGGGTCTGAGGTAAGACGCGTTCCACATTATGGAAGGCTAATTTATGTTTTTTCTTTTACCGTGTGCTTTGCTATCGCTGAGGTTTACGAGCCATGTACGAAGAAAGAAGCACATTGACAGGAGAAATTGGCCTCATCAACCCAAAAATGACAATTAAATTATCATTAGTTTATTTGAAGTACATCTATACAGGCAAAAAGAAAAGACTATGCCTTTCAGTTCTAATGAAATAAACTCTGATCCCTACAGTGTGCTAGAATGATATAAATACAACCTGAGATGAACAATTACACATGAGATTTTATACTGTCATTATTTATGCTCAAAGCCAAAATGCAGAAGCAGCATGTGCAAAACTGCACACACTGCATCATTCAATAACTTATAGAACCACCAATTAATAACTTAAAATAATAATTTTCAGTCTCTCACATTATTGTGGAGGAATTTAGGCCCACTCTTTGCAGGCGTTCATTTCTTAACCGCTCTCTTAAGGTTGAGGACTGGACTTTGACCTGGGACACCTTGATTCTTTTCTCTTTCAGCTGTTCTCTTGCAGAGATGCTGCTGTGTTTGGGATCACTGTTCTGTTGCAAAACCCAACTGTGACCAAGCTCTAGTAGTTAACAGATGACCTTATAGTTGACTTTAGAAAACTTTTGGATACAGAGGAGTTCATGGTTGATGCAATGACCTTGACTTTGCAACTCTGCCAAATTAATGTTTGCTCACATGTTCTTTTCAGAGAGATGTTTCTCCTGGCAACCTTTCCAAGCAAGCCATATTTGTTCAGTCTTTTTCGAATAGTGCTGTCATGACCTTTAACATTGAACATGCTCACCTGAGGTCTGTAGATTCTAAAATGTTTTGTGTTTTCTCTGAGGGAAACTGAGCATTAAATTTACTATGATGTTCCCTGGGAAGCGTGGCAGCTGCCTTGAATGTTTTTCCCATGTGAATAATCTTTTTCACTGTAGAAAGAAAAAGGAGTTCACATTGTTTGGAAATGCCCTTCCAACCCTTCCCAAACGAATGGACAGCAAGCTACTGAAAACCTCTGCTTTTATAGACAGGCTCACACTTGCTTATGATCAGTTACAGTGTCTTGCAAAAGTACTCGGCCCCCTTGAACCTTCCCACATTTTGTCACATTACAGCCACAAACATGAATTAATCTTATTGGAATTCCATGTGACAGACCAACACAAAGTGGTGCACACGTGAGAAGTGGAACGAAAATCATACATGATTCCAAACATTTTTTACAACGACACTAAACATAAAGCCAGGACAATAATGGAGTGGTTTAAAACAAAACATATCCATGTGTTAGAATGGCCCAGTCAAAGTCCAGATCTAAATCCAATCGAGAATCTGTGGCAAGATCTGAAAACTGCTGTTCACAAACGCTGTCCATCTAATCTGACTGAGCTGGAGCTGTTTGCAAAGAAGAATGGGCAAAGATTTCAGTCTCTAGATGTGCAAAGCTGGTAGAGACATAAAAGACTGGCAGCTGTAATTGCAGCAAAAGGTGGTTCTACAAAGTATTGACTCAGGGGGCTGAATAATTACGTCACACCCCACTTTGCAGTTATTTATTTGTAAAAAATGTTTGGAATCATGTATGATTTTCGTTCCACTTCTCACGTGTGCACCACTTTGTGTTGGTCTTTCACGTGGAATTCCAATAAAATTGATTCATGTTTGTGGCTGTAATGTGACAAAATGTGGGAATGTTCAAGGGGGCCGAATACTTTTGCAAGACACTGTAAGTACATTTGATTAGCAGCACTTTGTATTTTGGCTTCAGTTCAATAATGACACACGGCAATAAAGCAAACTTTTTTCATATACAGTGGTCACTCGCTATAAAGTGGTTCACCTTTTGCGGCCTCGCTGTTTCGCAGATTTTTTTTTGCGTAATTTTGCATGTTTGTTTGGGGTTTTTTTTGGTTTGTTTGTTTTTTACAGCGGACTGTGTTCTGCGTCCTGATTGGCTGTAGACCATCGTCAATTAATCTCGTTCCATGTCTCCTGTACAGTACAGAATGCGTTCAGCTTGTCAAATTTACATAAATCTTCGATTGCTAGCAGTGTGACTCTGAAGTGCTGCACTGTATGTTTGTAAGTTTTCTCTCCAACAAACAACAATGTTGACAAAACGTTTTGCACCATCAAAGGCAGCTGCAGTAGCACCCAAAAGGCAGAGGAAGATGCTAATATCGCATAAAAACTTGTACATGCTAAAGGAATGTACAAGTTACCGTATTTTTCGGACCATAAGGCACACCACATTATAAGGCACATTAAGCAAAACAAAACAGTCAGATAATTCATTAATGTTGAATTCTCTGGCAGCTGCTCTATTCCCATGTTCTGGACCTGAAAACAGGGTTTGATCTTTGGTTTCATTCTATAACACTTTACTTATTTTTCTACAAAGGTTTGAGCTTTGAGAGTGTTTAAACAAGAGAGAAAAGTGTGAAAATGTTCACGCCTGTATGAGAAAAGTGTATAAAGTATATAGTGAGGGGTTTGACAGCCTTAAAACATCTATAATAATTGTAAAAAACAAAGGTGGCTACTTCGTGGATTTCACCTATCGCAGGTTGGAACGTAACACTCGTGATAAACGAGGGTCCATTGTAGTAGATTTCATCATAGTTAAACTAAATGTGCTAAACACAGGAAATCAAAACATAAAACTGTGTAGGTTAACAGTGGCCTAATTGTCATGGACACAGCAAAATAAAACAGCTGTCAGACATACAAATACACTCAACTGCAAATATTTAAATTAGATATTAAAAAAGTTAGTTAGAAACTAAAGAAAAATAAAAGTTTTTTGCAAACTGGCAGACTGGGTTTTGGCAGGGTCATCACACAACAAACAGACAAATATGACAGATGCCAAGACCATCATGAATGCCAACCCCTGCTGAGCCTGTGGCTTTCTGTAGTGTCGTATCCACAACACTCAAAATGTCTTGCAATTCCCCCATCCACAAGCAGCCATTTTCATGGCCTCAGGATGGAGCAAGGTGAAGAGTGAAAAATAAAAAGCTCAGCAGTAGGTTGGGCTTTAAAAGAGAAAGAGAATGCAGTCTACAGTGGGGCAAAAAAGTATTTAGTCAGCCACCGATTGTGCAAGTTCCCCCACTTAAAATGATGACAGAGGTCAGTAATTTGCACCAGAGGTACACTTCAACTGTGAGAGACAGAATGTGAAAAAAAAAATCCATGAATCCACATGGTGAGATCTTGTGGGCCCCAGACGAGAATTATCAGTGGTCTTGTATGTCTTCCATTTTCTGATGATTGCTCCCACAGTTGATTTTTCACACCAAGCTGCTTGCCTATTGTAGATTCACTCTTCCCAGTCTGGTGCAGGTCTACAATACTTTTCCTGGTGTCCTTCGAAAGCTCTTTGGTCTTGGCCATGGCGGAGTTTGGAGTCTGACTGTTTGAGGCTGTGGACAGGTGTCTTTTATACAGATGATGAGTTCAAACAGGTGCCATTCATACAGGTAACGAGTGGGGGACAGAAAAGCTTCTTACAGAAGACGTTACAGGTCTGTGAGAGCCAGAGATTTTCCTTGTTTGAGGTGACCAAATACTTATTTTCCACCCTAGATTTACGAATAAATTCTTTACAAATCCTACCATGTGGATTCATGGATTGTTTTTTCACATTCTGTCTCTCACAGTTGAAGTGTACCTCTGGTGCAAATTACTGACCTCTGTCATCATTTTAAGTGGGGGAACTTGCACAATCGGTGGCTGACTAAATACTTTTTTGCCCCACTGTATATCACATCCTATGATGAGGTATCGTAAAAGCGGTTGCTTGTTGCAAACGCGTTGGCCCACTAGTTTCACATCTCTCCTTGGGAATGCTGTTTTGCCATTTTCTGCAACACGATTCCAACCTTATTCGATTCCAGTCGCCCCCGTGATACACTGATTCGGTAGCGTCATTTACCACTGGCAGGACAGGCGCTCAAACTCATTAAATTTGGACTTTGCTTTACAGAGAACGGACGCAACAGCGCGCACTTGCAATACGCGTTGCAAAGTTAGTAATACTTTCATTAGGGAAGTGGAGCAAGGCGCAACCTCTGACAGATACTCAGTGCACGTATCTAGCAGTCATTATGGGATCTTAGCCCACTCAACCACAGCAGCGGACGTATGCACCTCCTTAACGCAGGTGAATGTCAACTAGTGCATTTATGTTCCGATCTTCAAGACCTGCCATTACTGTGCATTTAGGTGACCATGATGAGACAGACAGAGTCTGGCTCAGATGCTGGCAGTTCTCGCTGCAGTCTACCGTAGCGTCTCCTTTCAGGCCAGGATAGACGAATGTCACCAGCAGTGACTAAGTTTGTGGTAAAAGGCTTGCACCCATTTGCCACAGCAGATGCCCCCGATTTTCGGTAAGTGAATGTGTTTAATTGTAGGCAGGGACATTACTGGATATTCTTGTGTAATTGCTACAGAATAATTTATGTTATACTTTGTTATTGCTACAGAAGAATATTTATTTTATTATTTTACATTTACAATTTTTTTTCCTGGGGACCCTGTGACACCCCATTGAAGAGCCGATAGGCTGGATCTCTTAAGATCTCACTGTTGGGTTTGTAAGGCCATGTTACTCCTAAATTTCTATCTTGTTCAAAGAGAAGATATAAAACAAAGTTCTAAGCTATCGACCTTAGTGTTCTCCTTTTTAAAAATCGAAAAGAATCGATAAAGAATCGAATCGTTAAACAGAATCGAAAATGGAATCGGAATCGTGAAAATCTTATCAATACCCATCCCTAATCACCACTAAATTAAAGAGAGCGCCATCTCCCCCGAAAACCACAGGTGGCCTAAATCATGTAGCTCAGACCTTCCCAAAGTGTGGGACTATTGCAGGGGGGGGGGGCGCGGTATGAAAAGGGAAAAAAACAAAAACAACGCTTGGACACTGCTAGCACGGGGCGCCTACACAAACGCAAAGCAGGAGATGAAGTATAGCTGAATATGTTTCCAAACCAACTTCATTCTAAGCCAAAGCCATTTTTTCTTGTAAAACAAAGGGGTGCCTAGCAAAAAAAGGTTTGGGAACCACTGATGTAGCTCAACATGAAAACCAAAACAACACACTAATTAACAACCTCAGTGTCGCTTTTTTAAGACTGTTGAACTGAACTCAGTGCATGAAAGAGATCAAATGCTTGGTTTATAAATTTTAATAATATTGCAATAACAGTTAGGCATGTATAATTATCCTTTGTTTGTTTTAGAGTGACAAAAAAATCCTCGCGTTTTATTTTAATGTTGTGTAATTTTGTTTTGCATTTAACATCATACTACTGAGCATTAAAGGAGAGCATTACTGCAAACCAATCAAATGTGCTTATTTAATTGTTTCTCCATAAAAGCAGAAGTTTTGAGAGTTTTCTGCTGTGGAGGAACCAGGTGTGTGTTAACACAGGGCCACAATCTTCCCAGGAGTGGGTTTCCTAGCAGATTCATGCCACTGTTTATTAAGAGCTACACGCCAGACTCTGCAGGGCTCATTTAGCATGTTAAATGTTAAAGTTTGTGTCAGTACAGTTAGAAAAAGACTGAACAAGTATGACTTCTTTGGAAAGATTATCAGTAGATTATCAGTAGAAAAGCTCTGCTGGAGCAATAAAACATATTTACTCATGTGTGTTCGCACAAAACTGTAGATAAATCATAAATAAACCTGGTGTTTATAAATATACTTGTACCTGGATTTGTTTGTACTTTATGATTACATTTAAAAGTGCCTCTAACTATGTGTACAAACAAATGAATGGATGTGTTTTTCTTTAGGAAATTTGAACAAAAGTCTTTAAAATGATGCAGACTGCAGGCAACAAACACAAAGCTGTTGTATTAGAATGAGTTTAACATGGTTGCAAGAGCAAAATTGGATGTTGCTCACTTGTCAAAATCTCACAGTGGTTTTGCGTGTTAAGCCATTTTTTGTGCAGATTAAGAACTTTTCCATGCAGGTATTTGTAAATGCGTAGCAATGTCCTTTGGTCCGATGAAAACAAAAAAGGAGAAGTTCTGCCATAATACACAGTGCCACATTTGGCAAAAACCAGACACATCAGCAATAACACCATTATACCACCGTCAAGCATTGGGCTTGATGTGGGCTTGTTTTGCAGCAACAGGACCTGGGCACTTTCCAGTCATTGAGTTAGCCATGAACTCCTCCGTATACCAAAGTATTCAAGCCATCTGTCTGACAGCTAAAGCTCGGCTGAAACTTGCAGCAGGACAATGATCCCACAAACAGCTGGAAATTTCCAACAAAATGCCTGAAAAAGAGTCAAGGTTTTGAAATGGACCAAACTGTAGTCTTGAGCTGTGCATAAAGGAATGCCAATGTAAAGTAGAGTGGGACGAAATTCCTCCACAAAAATGTTGATAAAGTCACACAGGAAACTATTACTTCAGCTTATTGCTGCTACTTGTGCTTCTACAAGCTACTTAATTCAAGGTGTTGAACTGTAAAGTCCTTTGAAAGCTTTCTTTATTGCATGCCTGAGTTGAGATGTTGTTTACAATTGCCATAGCAAAGATGTGATGAAGTGATGTTAGTAGGATTTAAACGGCTTCAGGACTCGTAATAATGTATCACATGGTTCGTTACACCAGCAGCATTGCTAGTTGGATGAACAATGCACACATGTATGGACAATTAAAGATTTTTTTATCTTGCAGTTAATAAGAAAATTGACCTTTCTTCTCTTGTAGTTTTTTGACCACATAGCTGCTTGTCTGGCTAACTATCTGGACAAGATGGGCATGAAGGACAAAAAGCTTCCTCTGGGCTTCACCTTCTCGTTTCCCTGCCAGCAGACTAAGTTGGATGAGGTGAGTGATTTAAAAGTTCTGCCCTCAAATCACAGATTTGGATGGATTTCAATAAAGATTCAATTCAGTTAATTTCTTTCTTGTATTTATGTTTAAGTAGAACTCTTTTTTTCTGTGTTTAGATGTATAAAGAGTTGAAATTGTTTAAAATAAATTAATGATAAAATAACACAATTACTGTTACCATTTCAAGTTTGGCATTTTAGTTGTTTCTATGAGTCAGATTTTTGTTTTTGACCTCTTCAGAAGTTCAAACTGCTACCATACTTTATACCTAAAGTATGGTAGCAGATATATTAATGGATTAATGGATTGCATTTATTAGAGATGGACCGATCCAATATTACGTATCGTATCGGTCCGATACTGACGTAAATTACTGGATCGGATATCGGAGAGAAATAAAAAATGTAATCGATCCATTAAATATCAAAAAAGCACCTCACAAAACTTGCAACACGGCGTAACTCGGCTCATAACCGTAGCACATCTGAGCAGTGTGGTCACGTGATAGAGCGGCTGTGTGTATTTGTAGCCTCCCTACCAAACCAGCATTTCATCTCCGAGGAAGTTATCCCACAGAGAAGTAAAGCAAGTGTGTAAGTTCATCTCTGAATGTTTGTAAAGCATTCCCACGTTAAGCTTAACAACCGATATATGGAGCGACTGCCTCTCCTTGCTGCTACTTCAATCGTGAAACTGATTAATGATCAGCTGATCGTCTCTCTTCTTTGTTTTTGGCCCACTTCGCGCCAGAAAGACGAAACCAGCGGCTGAACAACAGCAGCACGTTTAAGCTTGATAAGCTGTTGTTAGAATTTATTTAATATTACTTTCTACACCAGGATCTTTTTCTATGTAGCTGACGGCTGGTAACTGTGCAGGGACGGACCTAGCAAAGTGTAGCCAGGGGGGCCGACAGGCCATGAACATTGAAAAGGGGGCACAGAAACATACTTTTCTTTCTTATTCTCATTTAAAATGTCGAGCTTTTAATAAATAATTATCTGAATCTTACAATGTTATACAAAGTTTTAATCTGATGTAAAATGTATAGAAGTCCATTACTGTATATAGTAACTGTTAAGTCTAATATACCCTAGTAAGCTTTACTACTTTTTCCTTTGGGAAGGTGCGATCTGTGCAGTCTGCAATTCTGTTGAAGAAAGATGTTGAATCTATTTAATTATTCTTGAAAAATAATTGATTTCTGTGCATTTTTTTTTCACACTGCATCAAATTAAAGTTGATTACGTCGATTAAACATCATGAGGTGGGTTCCCTTTTTTTTTTTTTTGCTGGGAGTTTTAGAACCCTATTGGTTAGGTTGCTTAATATTTCTGCTGAGTACTCTTTAAAATACCAGAATAGGAAGGTTTAAGTTTATTAGATTGATCAGTTTTGCTGAACTATGAAATATTTTGGGTGCAGTGTATTTTTTGCATACAGGTATAACAGAATAGCTTTAGTGTTTTTGTTTTGTTTTTTTTTAACTTGAGTATTAACTTATACAAAAAGCAGCAAGATATTAAAAAAACAGTTTTAAATGATTAAAAAACACACTATATCGGATTCATATCGGTATCGGCAGATATCCAAATTTATGAAATCGGTATCGGACATAAAAAAGTGGTATCGTGCCAAATCTAGCATTTATATAGCGCTTTTCTAGGCACCCAAAGCGCTTTACAATTCCACTATTCATTCACTCTCACATTCACACACTGGTGGAGGCAAGCTACAGTTTTAGCCACACCTGGGGCAGACTGACAGAAGCGAGGCTGCCATATTGCGCCATCGGCCCCTCTGGCCACAACGACCAGAGAGCAGGGGGATCGAACCGGCAACCTTCCGGTTACAGAACTTCCCAATCCCCTGAGCCACGGTCACCCCTAGATATCTCCTTTAAAGTGTTGCCTTTCCAGATCTGTGGCTCCTATCTGTAGCAGGGAGATATCTGGTTTTTAGAAACGTCTTGTCTGTACGCTTGGTTGGTCATCTGATAACCTTTCTTGTCTGGACGAAGAAGGGGATGCGGAGAGCAGCGTTGCTCTGCTGTTGCATGAACTGGGCCTTTATTTTTTGTTCTTTCAAGGTATTGAAAATAGCGTGAAGTTTCTCTAATGGTCCTCTGCTGTCAGCTTTTACTTGCAGCAGTCAGTGAGGGCTTCATCACACTGCTGCTTTTCTTGGGTTATTACGTTGGCATTCTTTCTAACTCTTCTTTTCCTGTGCAAAAAGTGATGCGGTCCAGTCTGTGAGTATCTGGACACTTGCTCTTTGTGTTCATGTTGATTTATTTCTTTATTTTACTACATTAAAGTGCCAAGTCTCAGTTTGTGTAAGTAAGGGAACAGCTGTGTGATATATGTAACAGTTTTAACACAACACATTTGCCATTATTATAACAGCTCACTTCACTCAATAAGTTGCAAACATCTTCAACATTTACTGATATTGGAGTTTCCATCCTTGTTTCTAAATTGAGCAGCAAGTGCTGCAATTTAAAGCAATCATGCTAAAAAGCCCTTTGTTTGCTTTGGCCACATGTTTTTAATGCTTAATTGTATAATATTTAAAGAATCTAGCTGATTCTTAGCACGCACGATGCTTTTGTGTCATTGTGCATTTTACCTGTTGCTTCCATCAGCAGTGAAATATTCAATAAATGACAATATCACAGTTCTAATTTGACATACAGCCAACCTCCTATGCTTTTCCAAAACCACTTCTATACTTAAAATAATGGTTTGGGTTATGAGACTTTTTTCCCCTTCAATTCAGTTTTTTCTCTTTCCATCTTTTTAAAGGAAGCTCATTTTAATTCATCAGTAGAAATTCGGTTTATGGAGGGTGGATGTTTTTGTAAATTGGCCCTAAGTGTACATCTTCAGGAGCTTTTTCCCCCCCCGTGTACTCAAAAGGTTTTTGGGTTTTTTTGGGGGTTTTTTTGTCCACCATGGAGAAGACTTCCTCAGCTTTTTGCTATTTTCTACTTTGTCTGTGCACCCTTGTGCAACAGATGACACAAACTGATGTTTCTTGTAGATTTTTCTTTTTTTTTCTTGGTTTTTATTTGTTTTTATTTATTTATTTATTTTTTTACAATTTTTTTAGACAATTTGTTCTTCACATTTTTACTTTTTTTTTTTTTTTAACTTCTCAAATTGACAGATAACTCCACCACAGCCTAATATCCAACACTCACTCAGCTTGAACCCGCAGGTGAGCACCTTTGTCCATAAACATATGTTGAAACGACACGCAGCTTCCTAAGGTTTTAGTGACCAAACTGTTCCAGTACTTTCAGACACAGTTTTGCATATATTACAGCTGAGACTTGGTACTTTAATGCTGTCTGTTATATTATTTTAGATTTAATGTACAAACCTGTTTTTACAGTGAAGATGGTCACAAGTTTTTGTGGCTATTTTAAAAATATGCAGTAAAACTGGTTACAGCAGACAGAGGAGGCATTCAGTCTTCTGTTTTTCATTTTATTTTATTTATTTTTTTACAAGATTTACAAAGTTCATACATTTTAAAAGAGAAATTATTAGTTAGCAGATAATTACTCTGGCTTTTTTTTCTATTACTAGCTGCCAGTTGCTAAGTGACCTTTCCTGTTTCGTATTCGTCTGTAGTTTGTACTTGATGACTAACAGATAAAAAAAATAAATGGGAAACACGAAGTTTCACAGTGTTGTGCTGATTTCAAAATCTGAAATCATGCCATCAATAGAAAGGTCACAGTCTCCTTTTGCCTGTGCTGCACACAGCCCTGCACTGAATGTGTCACCTGAGGTAACATGTTCACTGTCATGTTCACACATGACCTCAACACAAATCAAACTGATCCATCATCAGCTTGGACTGTGAACATATTTTAAAAGTCTTCATGGTGGACTCTCTCTGGGCTGAATATAATCCTTCCAGCTTGAAATTTCTTATTGATAATACTCATTAATTTTTCTCCGAATGAATGCTGGTTAGAATGAGCAGCTTTCATGTCCCAGACCAGGCTGTGTTGTGGAACTTTATAAAAAGATAAATGTTTATCTTTGATTTATAGAGTAATTACCACCTGCTGTTTATTTACTTTGCTGTTTTAAATGTCCATATTTTACAGGGAAGAGTTAGCATTTAGTCGTTGTCAGGTTCAGTTATTATTAACACAGTGTGCGTTGCCACCTGAGTCGGGGACTCTTACAGCCAGCGGTGAAGTGTGTTTCAGATTTTAGGTGATTTGTAAATCACTTTGGTTGATTCACTCAAGCATTCTGTGAGTTGATGAGGTGTGTAACAACTCTGAGCAATATATCATGAAATTATTTTTTAATTGACTTGTCCTGTTGTTGTTTTTTTCCATCTGCAGGCTGTTTTGATGTCTTGGACTAAAGGCTTCAGGTCAAGTGGGGTGGAAGGACAAGACGTGGTCAGCCTTCTGAGAAAATCCATCAAGAAAAGAGGGGTAATTATCCAAATTTATAAACACTTGAACATTTGGAAAGGTATTGAAACAGTGCTAATTAAGTGTAGCTGCAGTTACATTCACTGGCTTGCCACTGTGTTAGGCACACCTTAGTAGTACTAGTTTGGACGTCCTTTTGCTTTCAGAACTTAATTCTTGATGGCATAGATTCAGCAATCGTCAGGAACTCCCGTGATATCATCACAGTTTCTCCAGATTTCCCGGCTACATATCTGTAATGCAAAGTTCTGTTCTCCTGCATTCCCATAGTTACTCTATTCGATTGAGATCTGGTGACTGTGGAGGCCATTTGGGTACAGTGAAATCAGTGTCATATTCAAGAAAACGAATTTAGGATGATCTGAGCTTTGAAACATGACATGTTAATGTGTGGGAAGCAGCCATCAGAAGGTGGGCGTACTGTGTTCATACAGGGATGGATCAGGGATCAGCAACAATACCTCAGCTACTGTGGTGTTTAAAGGAAGTTTAACTAGCAAGTAACAAGAGGCCCACAGTGTGTAGAGCAGAAAACTCCACCCTTCTTTAAACTCATTTACAACTCTTTATGAAAGGTTGTAAGGACAAGATGGGAGAAACACCCTTCAACCATGTTATGAATGTTGGTTTTTCATACTTTGTCCACCAGAGGGCACTGTGCAGCGTTCCTGTTTGTATCATTTTTGAAACAGCAGGAATACAACAGAAAGTTGAGACAGATATACTGTAGATCAGCGGTCCCCAACCACTGGTCCGTGAGTCGTTTATTACCGGGCTGCAAGAGTTGAGGCTCGGGTGTGAAATGTATGGTTTTCAGGGTTTTTAACGTTATTTATTTATTTTTTTAAATCATATTTATCGTTAACTCGGTTTCCCTGGGTCTTTGCCCGTGTGTTATGAAGAAATCTTTGTTTTTCGGTACCGGTACTGGTTTGTTTTGGGTTTTTTTGGGGGGTTTTTTTGGGATTTATCCGCAACGCCTTAAAGTCCGGTCCGTGAAAATATTATCGGACATAAACTGGTCCGTGGTGCTAAAATGCTTGGGTGCCACTGCTGTAGATCAGTGTTTCTCAACCTTTTGGAGCCACAGCACATATTTCACATTAGAAAAATCACATGGCACACCACCAAACAAAAATGTCACAAAAAGCATATTGATCATTTTTCCCTGCGCACCAGGGATAGTGGAATTGGCTTGCTCATGCTAGGGCCTTCATCTGGGTCTGAATTTTCTCCAGAACCAGGTCAGAATGACTACTTTTTCTTTTCAAATATTGATTTATTGCTATTACACGCTGCGTTGTCTCACTCACAGTATGACTTTATGCAATTTCTTCTTTGCCCCCTTCTTCTTCTTCTGTTTTACTGGCAGTTGGCAACCGATTAATTACAGCAGGTTGTTGTACTGCCCTCTAGTGGAAGACATTATAGTTGTTCTGCCCGTGACTCACACCAGCCGCTTGGTGTACTAATCAGGTGGAACCAGATAATCTTCCACAGCACACCTGATCATTTCTCACGGCAATCCTATTTGCCGCAGCACAGTGGTTGGGAAACACTGCTGTAGATGACTAATTAATTCACTAATTAAGTGAGGACTGCTAAATAATTACACGTAACACATAGTAGAAAAATCTTTTTATGTTTCATGTCCCGGGAAAAAACCCAAACCATTAGACAATATATCAGATTTTAAGCTTTGCTGTGTAAACTGTAACCTCTGACCAGTCAGCCTGGCACAACTATGCTATGGTGAACGATGCTAATGTATTAGCTGCTTGGCACACTGAATATTTGCATTAACAGGAGTTTGAACAGGTGTACCTAATAATGTGGTTCATCAGTGCTTATTCCTCAACCTGCAGGAAAAGATAGACTTGGGCACACATGAGAAACTCAGTGTAGAGGTGTTGTTTCTCTGATCCTGTCTGATTATAGTGTGAGGAAACTTTGCAACATGATCTCAAAACACGCCTGACACCACAAGGCAAGCGTGCTCGTTTTACTCCACTGTTTCATGACCAAATCGTTCTAATCGTTAAATCAAACAAGTCAAGAAGAAGCATGCCCATCTTGGCAGTGATCAAAATCATTCAACCACTGACTCCTTGTCATTGGTTGGATGATGAAGAGCATATAACAGAGCAGATGAGCAGATCAACCATCACTTCTCAAAGCCTTTCTAATTTCTTCAGTAAGCTGGCTGAAGTAGTGGAAAGACTCAGAACAACATGAGTAGACAAATGAAAACCACCGGCCTGACTTGTTCTGCTATACATCTGCCACACTGTTTGCTGTGAGACTGCAAACATGTCCATGCAAGTTGATAATTTTCACGTATCCAGGGGCTTTATGAATCATCTTCATGAGCATGCATACATGGGGAAAAGGAGTAAGGACTGAACCCAGTGCCAAAACTAGAGTTTATGGTGAATTCTGAGTATACGTGAGGCTTGGCTCACCTCAAACAAGATATTTAGTGTCTGTTGACAACAAACTTACAAGTAATTCACACTGGCTCTTTTGGAGCAGCAAATGGTAAAAAAGTACAAATGGTACAATGTGAGAGTTTGCTTTGGTTTCTACGGGAACACACAGTGCCAAAGAGCATCCTGGTTGGAGCTCGTATGCAAATCGTGTACTCTAAGGGAGGACTGATATTAAATAAATGGAGCAGATACAATAGAGCCTTCGCAATGTGAATGCTCAGGCTCTAATAACTTGGAAGAAAAGATCTTTTTGTGCAGGCTAACACTACATGCGTCTTGTGCAGGTGACCTGGGGTAATGACAGCATGAGCTGCTGCATTGTGCCTATTAAAGATATCAATGATACTTCCAGCTATAAGTATGGAAGGTCATCCACAATAACTAAACAAATGTCCTCAGCAAACCTCAGCAAGAAAACACGTTTCGATAAAACACCTGCATAATGTCCTCATAAAAACTTAAAGATTGATTTCAGTGTAGTAAATTAAACAAAATGAAGTGCTGAAGTAAATCCAAAATACTGTGATGCAAGAAGTAGTGAATTCAAATGAAAGCTTGTTTTAATAAACAGATTCTCATTGCAGGACTTTGACATTGACATTGTGTCTGTGGTCAATGACACAGTGGGAACCATGATGACCTGTGGCTTTGATGACCGTCACTGTGAAGTTGGCCTCATTGTAGGTAAGTCTAATGTAACAGTGACTATAAATGGATTATGAGGCTCAGTGAGACTTCTACCACACAACAGTGATGTAACACCCATTAAACTGCATCCTAATGGATGAACTGCTCCATCTGTTTTCTTCTTGGGTAAAAATATCGATGTTCATGAAAAAAAAAATCTTTTAATGCTGAAGGCCAGAACATGTGGCACCTCACTGTTGCACTCAAAAAAAGAAATTTCCCTGCTGAAGTTTCTTATTCATCTCTATTAAATTTTTCCTTAATGGATTTCATTCAGATGCAGTTTCTGCTGCAAAGTGTGATATTATTGTTATAGTATTTGTAACTTGTATTGTAAAAATATATACAAACTGGGGGAGAGGAGTGAGCACAGGTGCTTTCACACTCATCTTGTAAGTGTAATCTTAAATGTGCCCACTAAGCCCAGCCGACCTCTCAGTTAGTCGTTATATAGTTACTGACAGAGTTGTTGCAGTGAAATCTTTTTTCTCAAGGAACGGGGACCAACGCTTGCTACATGGAGCAGATGAGAAACATTGGTGTTCTGGATGGTGACGAGGGGCGGATGTGTGTAAATACTGAGTGGGGTGCTTTTGGGGACGACGGGGCCCTGGAGGACCTACGCACTGACATTGACCGGGAGCTGGACGCAGGCTCATTCAACCCTGGCAAGCAGCTGTGAGTGTGTTTGTTCTCACACGACTTGGTATTAGATAAAACATCCCACGCTGGTGGCTTCACAGGCAGGCGGGTTTGAATTAGAAGCGACTCTCTCTGATTTCCATTCATGTGGGCGTATTGAAATACTTTGTCTGACTGCTTCACCTTTGTTGATGTTGTTGCTGATATTATGTAAATAACCTTTTTCATATACTAATTCAGAGTTCTGTCAAAAAAGTCACTATGTCCTGGAACATTTGAGGTTTTGCAGACATGTGGACACTTGTTCACTGTTTTGGACATGTGACGATCATGTAGGTTCAAGTGAATAAGGCCTCAGTCACACAGGCCTA
This sequence comes from Haplochromis burtoni, assembly GCF_018398535.1. Lineage (NCBI taxonomy): Eukaryota > Metazoa > Chordata > Actinopteri > Cichliformes > Cichlidae > Haplochromis > Haplochromis burtoni. The sequence goes on from NW_024582772.1 coordinate 399,100, forward strand.
GAGATTGGTCCATGACCATCTGGCAACCACCGGTCGTGAGGGGAAAAATGAATATTCGGCTCTGCTAATACTGGCCAGCTGCTTTCAGAGTATCAGTGAAAATGAAAAATGCGATGCAAACTGGAAATGGAGCCCTTCAGCACTGCAGCCGGCAAATTTCAAAAGGCACAGCTAACTATTTCTGGTTTATGTTTCTTTAAGTTTTACTGCTGCTTGGCTAGTTGTTGGAGTATTTGCAGACAAACATGAAAAACTAAAGGTGACCTGCAGGGAGGTTTTTGGTGCAGCACCTTCTTTGCAACTGATTTCACCCAGCGACAGCCATCAACCTGCAGGAACCATTGGCAACCTGTCAGAAAAGCACATTTTTCCCTAGCAACCAGTGGTTGTATCACATCCAGTATAGTGGACAGCTCTTGATATCACATGAGAAACCTCAATAAGAGGTCTGGGCCCAGACAGGGTTTAATAGAGTTAGGTGACGGATTTAAGTTTGCGTGACCTTAATTTCCAGTCAAAATAAAGCATGCAGTGCATCACAGAGAGATTAAACAGTTTACATACTTCAACGAATGACTTTAAGGTGGATCATTATTACCATGTAATTCTAAAACAAAAATCAAACTTTTGACAGTTTATTTATTAAAATCTTTGTAGTTCTGACTGTCTCACACTTGTCAAACATTGTTATTTGTTTGTCTAAAAACATAAAAATAATACTCTGCTGGAAAGGCAGTTTACCTCAGCATTTAATTTGGGAACAGCTTTGTTATGTGCTGCTTACTCAATGAGAGTAACGTATTCTGAATACTTTGGATTACTTAATATATTATCATGCTTTTTTAAAACTACATGAATGTACTATTGGTTTATTAATCCTTTATTTATCCAGGTAAAAAAATCTCATTGAGATTAAAAATCTCATTTCCAAGAGAGACCTGTGTGATTTATTACTATTACTGAAGGTTACTCGCCATACCAATACCAACTAGATGTTTGAATCTTAATATAAAATGAGTAACAGTAAGGTGGACATTAGGTAAGGCTGCACCTTTTGCAGTGATCTCGTATAGAAAACAGGTCCGCGGCTCCAAACTGTAGTAAAGGGACCTCTGGCTAATACGTCGGGTTCCGTGTCGGGCTCGTAGCTGAAAACCAGCTTTACTTTATTGTGTGGTTCAAGTTTGCTAGCGAGAGACAGAGAGAGGCGTTGAAAGGCTGCTCCAACGGAACTTTTTGTTTCTGAGGAAAACACGAACACGGTGTACAGTCGAGTCTTAATAGCGTACTTACAACTGGGCTCGTCAGGCTCTCTTTTTGGCTGCAGTGGTTATTATTATATTTACATGCTTCCAACTCCCGTTTCTGCTCGGTGACAACTCGTACTTTTCCCCTCACCTTTTTCTCCCTCCTCACGCTCACAGACACATAACGGGTATGGCAGTGCATTCTCCGTGCAGCACAGACTACACTGCCCATGAGGCTACATTCTTTAGGGCTATGCCTGTAACACTCTGCCTGCATATTAAATCATTTTTGTGAATCATTTTTTAAAATATTTCTTTACGTCATTATGCGGGCCGCAAGTAGGGGTGACATGGGCCGCGAGATTGAGACACAGGCATTAGAGCCTCTTAATGCGTGTTTTGTTTGGGGCGTGGAAACCAAAAGTAGAGAGAGCATAGCCGAACATATGAAACAGGAAAATACCGCCATGTAATCCCTTAATTTCAGCAAAGTAACTGTATTCTAAATACCACCTTTTTAAACGGTAACTGTAACAGAATACAGTTACTCATATTTTGTATTTTAAATACGTAACGGCGGTACATGTGTTCCGTTACTCCCCAACACTGTGTGTAGACATAAATAGAGCTCATCATATTTTATAAATATATGTATATCATGTTGTTTTGCTTCTCTTTTTTTCATGTTGCATTCAGGTTTGAGAAGATGATTAGTGGGATGTACATGGGGGAACTGGTACGTCTCATCTTGGTAAAGATGGCCAGATCACAGCTGCTGTTTCAGGGCAAGACTACGTCAGAGCTCCTCACCACCGGACACTTCAGTAGCAGCCACATCTATGCAATCGAGAATGACAAGTTAGTTTTTCTTTGTGTGTGTGTGTGCACATCTGCACCTTGACACTGCATTCTGTGATATCTCTCAGATGGCGGATTAAGTGCAAACCTGTTGAACATTATGTTAGTAGCAACGAGCTATGCCGGGAATTAAGATGCTCATCGAAACTGCCGAACAACCAAGAGCTACATCTGACACTCTGCAGACCTGAATTAGTCTGTTAAATGTTAAAGTTCATGACAGCACAAAAAAAAAGGCTGAACAATTATAGCTCCATTGGACGTCAGTCTAAAAATAACATGGCAACACTGCTGACGTTTTTAAAGTTGCATAGGTTGGGTGGGCTGGCTGTAGTCAGGAGGTAGAGCAGGTCATGTACTAATTGGAAGGTTGATGGTTCGATCCCTGACTCCATCCTGCCTTCTGCCTCACAAACTCCAAATTGCTCTCCGATGCATCGGAGTGTGAATGTATGCATTATATAAGCAGTAGATAATAACCAGTCCATTCACCATTCGGGTGCAACTCATTCATGCAACAGGAGCCCAATCACAGCAAGAAATCTCTAACAGAATGGTGAAAAAGGCAAAGAATAAAGGTGTTGTAATGGCCCAGACCTCAGCCTGACTGAAATTCTGTAAATCTGACTGAAAGAAAGTAAATCCCCAAAAGTTGATTCTGTTCATCTGGACGTAGCGTTTTGTGGGAGAAACGTTTCGTCACTCATCCAAGTGACTTCTTCAGTCTCAGCTGACTGCAGGTTCCCCAATCTTATAAACAGTACATTTGCATAATGTCATTATGCAAATGTATTCAAATTTATACTGCAAAATGTACTGTTTATAAGATTGGGGAACCTGCAGTCAGCTGAGACTGAAGAAGTCACTTGGATGAGTGACGAAACGTTTCTCCCACAAAACGCTACGTCCAGATGAACAGAATCAACTTTTGGGGATTTACTTTCCTGGATGATTGAGAATGCATCAAGACGCTAAGAAAGTGTTGCATAAATGAGTGCTCCCACACTGCAATGAACTGAAGCAACATTTTAAAGAAGAGCCAAAATGACACAATGACAAGAGAGAGTGATAAAGTCACACACAACACAATTAATTCAAGTTAGGGCCAAAATGATAATCACGAGTATTTGACACGATTACGTATTTATTCTAGTGAACAATAATATTATAATTCACACTCCTTTCACATCTGTTCACATATTTGTATCAAAGTAGTCCTTCTTATTCACCAAAACTTTCAACAAAATGAAATCAACAGGGCATTACTTTATATACATTTTAATGCATGATCACTCATATTCATTTAATTGTGGGAAGCCAAACTTGAGATTATAATTTGTTTAACTGTGGAACCCTGCTTCAAGTTATTGTGGCTGAAAGTTGTTTCAGACGTCACTAAATAATGGGGTGAACTGCATAAAGTCTTGTGTAAACGTCCTCACATGGCTCTATTTGCATATAATTGCCATCGCTCCTGTTTTGCTAGATTTTTTATTTTTATGTTTATTTTTTGGGTGGATTGAGTCAAAATATTAGTTATTTATAGCTAAAGAGGTGAACAAGTGATGTTTAACACCAAATACATGTTTAGTGGGTCTTTCAAAGATTCTTGAACAGAAGTCTTCCCCAACAGCAAAGTAGAAGTACAGCATGCAGGGAAGAGAAAACCAGACCATCTCACAGAACACACAGCCCATTTCCTGAAAGTTTATTATTCCTTTATTGCTTTCTGGTAAATAATCTATTAATAGGTCTTCATTAATAAGTTAAATTCTGAGTTTGAATGTTCAAAAGCAGTGGGCAGAGATTATATGCTAGTAATTAAAAATGTACTGTGAAGGTTGAGGATAGAGAAGGAAGAGGCGTACAACCCAAAGAACACCTTCCCCACACTGAAACACGATGGTGGGAGTGTTATGCTTGTGATCGTTTTGTTTGTCTGGAACTGAGAATCTCATCAAGGTGGAAGGAATCATGAAGAAGGATATCTGCAGATTTTGGAAAAAACAAACCTGTAGCAGCGAGCACCAAAGCTGAGATCCTCCCTTTGTCTCCAAATACCACAACCCAAAACACACATCTCTCCTGTTGGAGAACTACCTCCAGACAAACAAAGTGACTCTTCCTGACTGGCCTACATAAAGCCCTGAGCTGAATCAAAATTGAAAATCTGTGGGATGAACTAAAGACTAAGATCCATGCCAGAAAAACATAAAATGTGGAGGAGCTTAAAAGATTTGCAAAGGAAATATGTAGTTGTTGGAAACTACAGCAAATGAGTGCAGGCTGTTATCCAGCAGCAAGTATATGCAACTAGCTATTAGCATGGAGGCTAATAATTTTGAAGCTGTTAGTTTTTGTTTTTTGTGAAATCATTATGTTTCCGTATGCAAAGTAAAATAATGTGAGCATCTATAATAATCTAGGCTGTTTGGAACAGCTGTGTTAAAAATGTCTTGCCCTTTTAAAAAACACTTGGCACGTACTTAAAATAAAACGACGTTTTTATGGGGGAGGGTAAGAATTCTGTCCTCAAGCTTCTTCTATTCTTCACATTAATTTCTTCACTTTCCTTCCTGCAGAGATGAGGAAGGTATTGCTAGTGCTGAGAAGATACTTCGTGGCCTGGGGCTGGACCCGTCGGTTGAGGACTGCATAGCAACTCGGAGGGTGTGTCAGATTGTATCCACACGGGCCGCACACCTGTGCGCTTCCTCTCTAGCATCGGTGCTGCGACAGATCCGGGATAACAAAGCTGCTGAGAAGTTGCGTGTCACTATTGGAGTGGATGGCTCTGTTTACAAGAATCATCCAGAGTAAGTGAATCACTTCTGTTATGTTGGTCTCGCCAACACATTCATGACTTTGATCTGTGTCACTGGCACCTTTTACTGTAGCTGTGGAGTGGCTGTGTTTGTCACTTCAAATCACATTTTTACTATTCATTCTGTGTGCCTGCATGTCCCTGAGACAAAGAATATAAGAGCATAAAGGCAAGTCTCAGGGAGGTGATCTCAGTGAACAGCCACATACAGTGGGGCAAAAAAGTATTTAGTCAGCCAGCGATTGTGCAAGTTCCCCCACTTAAAATGATGACAGAGGTCAGTAATTTGCACCAGAGGTACACTTCAACTGTGAGAGACAGAATGTGAAAAAAAAATCCATGAATTCACATGGTAGGATTTGTAAAGAATTTATTCGTAAATTAGGGTGGAAAATAAGTATTTGGTCACCTCAAACAAGGAAAATCTCTGGCTCTCACAGACCTGTAACGTCTTCTGTAAGAAGCTTTTCTGTCCCCCACTCGTTACCTGTATGAATGGCACCTGTTTGAACTCATCATCTGTATAAAAGACACCTGTCCACAGCCTCAAACAGTCAGACTCCAAACTCCGCCATGGCCAAGACCAAAGAGCTTTCGAAGGACACCAGGAAAAGTATTGTAGACCTGCACCAGACTGGGAAGAGTGAATCTACAATAGGCAAGCAGCTTGGTGTGAAAAAATCAACTGTGGGAGCAATCATCAGAAAATGGAAGACATACAAGACCACTGATAATCTCCCTCGATCTGGGGCTCCACGCAAGATCTCATCCCGTGGGGTCAAAATGATCATGAGAACGGTGAGCAAAGATCCCAGAACCACACGGGGGGACCTGGTGAATGACCTGCAGAGAGCTGGGACCAAAGTAACAAAGGTCACCATCAGTAACACACTACAACGGCAGGGAATCAAATCCCGCAGTGCCAGACGTGTTCCGCTGCTGAAGCCAGTGCATGTCCAGGCCCGTCTGAAGTTTGCCAGAGAGCACATGGATGATACAGCAGAGGATTGGGAGAATGTCATGTGGTCAGATGAAACCAAAGTAGAACTTTTTGGTATAAACTCAACTCGTCGTGTTTGGAGGAAGAAGAATACTGAGTTGCATCCCAAGAACACCATACCTACTGTGAAGCATGGGGGTGGAAACATCATGCTATGGGGCTGTTTTTCTGCCAAGGGGACAGGACGACTGATCCGTGTTAAGGACAGAATGAATGGGGCCATGTATCGTGAGATTTTGAGCCAAAACCTCCTTCCATCAGTGAGAACTTTGAAGATGAAACGAGGCTGGGTCTTCCAACATGACAATGATCCAAAACACACCGCCCGGGCAACAAAGGAGTGGCTCCGTAAGAAGCATTTGGAAGTCCTGGAGTGGCCTAGCCAGTCTCCAGACCTCAACCCCATAGAAAATCTGTGGCGGGAGTTGAAAGTCCGTGTTGCTCGGCGACAGCCCCAAAACATCACTGCTCTCGAGAAGATCTGCATGGAGGAATGGGCCAAAATACCAGCTACTGTGTGTGCAAACCTGGTAAAGACCTATAGTAAACGTTTGACCTCTGTTATTGCCAACAAAGGTTATGTTACAAAGTATTGAGTTGTATTTTTGTTATTGACCAAATACTTATTTTCCACCCTGATTTACGAATAAATTCTTTACAAATCCTACCATGTGGATTCATGGATTTTTTTTTTCACATTCTGTCTCTCACAGTTGAAGTGTACCTCTGGTGCAAATTACTGACCTCTGTCATCATTTTAGGTGGGGGAACTTGCACAATCGGTGGCTGACTAAATACTTTTGCCCCACTGTATTTGCTCTGTGTGATTATATAAATAAGTCAGACAAACAGTTTAAAGACTGAATGCTGGAAGGATGTATACATGATAAAGGAGCATCATCAAGTTCACTTATAGCAGAGAAAAATCCATCTATAAGAAATTGTGCTCTTAAACTGAGTCCTTATCTTTCTGCCCCCCTTTTTTCTTAAAGGAAAATTGCTGCAAGCTGAATTGCCTGCCACTTACCTTTTCCAGGTTTCCTAGCTGGCTTGATTATGCGCTGCTTTTAGTGTAACTGAAAATGATAATCTATAAAATATACAGCTTGTTTTTTTCTGTGTGTGTGTTTGTGTGTGTGTGTGTGTGTGTGTGTGTGTGGTGTGTGTGTGTGTGTCTTGGTGTGGTGTTAACTGACAAGGAGGGTGTGTTCAAGACGTTAATGGGCACAGCTGATTGTATTTGTGCGACACAGGGTCAAAAGATGTTCATTTTAAATTTAAAGGGTTTGCTGATCAAATATATATATCTAGTGGAAATGTCACCAAGATCATCTCCAGGTTCATCAGTTAAAGTGCACAGTGTGTATGAAAAAAATGATTCTGTGTGTGTGTGTGTGTGTGTGTGTGTGTGTCTTGTGTCTGTGTGTGTGTGTGTGTGTGTGTGTGTGTGTGTTCCTTGGCAAAAATCATAAGCATGATATACTCAGGTATAAGAAGTGGCTACACAATGTTAATCTCTGAAGAAGGAAATGCCCATAGATGATGTTCCTGATTATTGTCTGGTGTAAGGCAGCTTCAATGTAAAAAAAAAAGAAAAAAAGATCAAAACACAACAGAGCAAGTTGTTTGGGTATCATGTGTACAAGCGAAAAAGGAATAACAGAAGACAGAAACCATGGGGACTTAACCAAATGTGTGTCTTTTCTAGGTTTTCCAGGAGGCTCAACAAAATGGTTCGTCGACTTGTACCCGACTGCGATGTGCGTTTTTTGCAGTCACAGGATGGTAGTGGGAAGGGTGCAGCTATGGTGACTGCGGTGGCCTTCCGACTTGCCAACCAAAATGCTGACCGGCAGCACATCCTCGACACGCTGCGCTTGAGTCGCGAACAGCTGCTGGAGGTAAAGAGGCGATTCAGCGAGGAGATGACCCGAGGTCTGTCAAAGCAAACCCACAAGCAGGCCAGCATCAAGATGCTTCCCACTTATGTCCGATCCACTCCCGACGGATCAGGTAGGTTTAACCCCACCTCCCCCAAGCTCTGGCTTGTTTTTGACACAAGGTTTCTTTTTTCTTTTTTTCTTTTTTTTTTTAAATATAATGAGTTAATGTCTTTCATACCTGGACAGAACATGGCGATTTCTTGGCTTTGGACCTTGGAGGCTCCAGCTTTCGAGTGCTTCTGGTGCGAGTGAGAAGTGGAACAAAACGCAGTGTGGATATGCAACAGAAGATCTACAGTATCCCACAGGAAATCATGCAAGGCACAGGGGAAGAGGTAGTGCTTCAACTGAAACCGACTAACAGGAAGCTACTTGTGATTAAGAGCTAAATTAAGGCCAAATGTTGGTTAGAACTTGCCATGTCAAAGCACAGTACTGTGGATGTTTGCAAAAGTGATGCTTTGTACTTATTTGTACTTATACCTTATAATATTCCTTTTAATTTTGGTTTTTTGTTTGGTTTTTTTTCTAGCTGTTCAACCATATTGTGGACTGCATAGCTGACTTTTTGGAATACATGGGCATGAAAGGAGCATCTTTACCTTTGGGTTTTACGTTCTCCTTCCCCTGCGATCAAACCAAACTTGATGAGGTAATTTTTTGTGTTTGTGTAAAATGAGCTATAAACTATATGAGTTCAGACTGGTTACATCTTTCTCTTGGTGCCTTTCACCAAAAACGTTTATACTTTTTACCCCAGCAAAGACCCACCCTTGGTCTACGTCAGTTTCAGTTTAGACTGAAGTAAACTTCATGATTCAGTAGTTTGTAACTTGATGTAATCATTTTCTGAATCACTTATATCAATTTCCACATCGTCATTGTTTTGCCCACCCCTCTTTACAGCATTGCTTCAGTTCATTGAGCTTTGCAGGTAGTTGCTTCATTTGTAGTTCTCGTGAGGTCCCACTGCAGCATCTGGGCTTTGACTGGGCCATTGCTTCACCTTAATTATTTTCTTTTACAGCCATTCAGTTGTAGATTTGCTGGCTGTCTTAAAACCAGTGTTTTGTTGCATGACCCGGTTTTTGTCAAGTTTTAGCTGTCAGACAAATGGCCTTACATTTAATTCTGTTTTTTTTTTCTAATTACTCTGTCATAAAACTTTGATAATTTAGGCTTGATGAGACTGAGATGTAGTCCTTTTTGTAAATAGGACGCCCAAATGCCCCAGATCAGCAAAGTGCCCAAACTGCTTTTATAGAGGTGCTCACACTTGCTGATGGATCAGTTCATTAAGTGCATTTGATTAACAGCACCTGGTTGCTACTTGCACTGTACTCTGGTTTAGCTTAGTTGGTTTTGTTTTTGTTAAATAAATAATGATGCGGTGCAGGATGTCATGTTTTGTGGTTGCTCGGAGGTTGTATTTATCTAATTGCCAGACCTGCTATGGATCAGGTTATTTCATTTATATCTTCTTATACTTAAAACTTTCTTCTTCACGCTGTATGTGAGCACAGGAGTGTGTCAGGTAGAGAAACTGGTCTAAACTATACTCTGTTTTCTAAAATTGCTGGGACACTCTGGTGGGGAGTACACAAGCTACAGTGGCTTGCAAAAGTATTCGGCCCCCTTGAACTTTCCCACATTTTGTCACATTACAGCCACAAACATGAATCAATTTTATTGGAATTCCACGTGACAACAAAAGTTGCACACGATAACCCAAAAAAAAAAAAAAAAAAAACAAAGTGGTGCACACGTGAGAAGTGGAACGAAAATCATACATGATTCCAAACATTTTTTACAAATAAATAACTGCAAAGTGGGGTGTGCGTAATTATTCAGCCCCTTTGGTCTGAGTGCAGTCAGTTGCCCATAGACTTGCCTGATGAGTGCTAATGACTAAATAGAGTGCACCTGTGTGTAATCTAATGTCAGTACAAATACAGCTGCTCTGTGACGGCCTCAGAGGTTGTCTAAGAGAATATTGGGAGCAACAACACCATGAAGTCCAAAGAACACACCAGACAGGTCAGGGATAAAGTTATTGAGAAATTTAAAGCAGGCTTAGGCTACAAAAAGATTTCCCAAGCCTTGAACATCCCACGGAGCACTGTTCAAGCCATCATTCAGAAATGGAAGGAGTATGGCACAACTGTAAACCTACCAAGACAAGGCCGTCCACCTAAACTCACAGGCCGAACAAGGAGAGCGCTGATCAGAAATGCAGCCAAGAGGCCCATGGTGACTCTGGACGAGCTGCAGAGATCTACAGCTCAGGTGGGGGAATCTGTCCATAGGACAACTATTAGTCGTGCACTGCACAAAGTTGGCCTTTATGGAAGAGTGGCAAGAAGAAAGCCATTGTTAACAGAAAACCATAAGAAGTCCTGTTTGCAGTTTGCCACAAGCCATGTGGGGGACACAGCAAACATGTGGAAGAAGGTGCTCTGGTCAGATGAGACCAAAATGGAACTTTTTGGCCAAAATGCAAAACGCTATGTGTGGCGGAAAACTAACACTGCACATCACTCTGAACACACCATCCCCACTGTCAAATATGGTGGTGGCAGCATCATGCTCTGGGGGTGCTTCTCTTCAGCAGGGACAGGGAAGCTGGTCAGAGTTGATGGGAAGATGGATGGAGCCAAATACAGGGCAATCTTGGAAGAAAACCTCTTGGAGTCTGCAAAAGACTTGAGACTGGGGGGAGGTTCACCTTCCAGCAGGACAACGACCCTAAACATAAAGCCAGGGCAACAATGGAATGGTTTAAAACAAAACAATCCATGTGTTAGAATGGCCCAGTCAAAGTCCAGATCTAAATCCAATCGAGAATCTGTGGCAAGATCTGAAAACTGCTGTTCACAAACGCTGTCCATCTAATCTGACTGAGCTGGAGCTGTTTGCAAAGAAGAATGGGCAAAGATTTCAGTCTGTAGATGTGCAAAGCTGGTAGAGACACTAAAAGACTGGCAGCTGGAATGCAGCAAAAGTGGTTCTACAAAGTATTGACTCAGGGGGCTGAATAATTACGCACACCCCACTTTGCAGTTATTTATTTGTAAAAAATGTTTGGAATCATGTATGATTTTCGTTCCACTTCTCACGTGTGCACCACTTTGTGTTGGTCTTTCACCTGGAATTCCAATAAAATTGATTCATGTTTGTGGCTGTAATGTGACAAAATGTAGGAAAGTTCAAGGGGGCCGAATACTTTTGCAAGCCGCTGTACCTTGGATATAGCAATCATAGCCTTTTGCATTGTCAGAAAAAAAAAAAAAAAACAACAAATACTAACAATCAAATGTTCCCAGCAGCTTGAAGTTTGAACAATCAGTGAACTATAGGGAGTGTTGTTTGGATGATGATGAAAATAAGAAGCCCTGCAGAATAAATTTGAACTCTGAATCATCGCCCCAAACAAAATACCTGGAATAGGGTGTCATGCAGACAGAGTTGCATAAAGAAAGATATTTTGGTGATCTGTGAATGTGATTGTATAAGTGGGCTCGGTTGTTGAACTTGAAAACAAGGAGCGACAATTGATGACAACAACCTGCCACATGTGTTAAGCCAGTGGTTCCCAAACTTTTTTTTGCCAGGCCCCCCTTTGTTTTACAAGAAAAATGTTCGCGCCCCCTGCCCTCTTCTCGCACGTGCACATGCGCAAACACATCCTCCAACCACACACACCCATATTTTGCACCATTGCGGTTTATTTCACACCTCAAACATTTAGTGAACAATTAAGTAAATGCAAGTAATCTGCAATAAATTACAGGTAGTAAGAAAATAAACTACTAACTACTAACTCTTTAACGCTACGTCCGCACCTACACGGGTATTTTTGAAAACGCAGCTGTTTCGTCCACACGTAGACGGCGTTTCGAATCACTGAAAACTGTGATTTTTTTTAAAACTCCTTTTTTGCGTTTACTTGTGGACGAGGAATACAGAGTTGGTCAGGCAACGTCAAAGGTATGTGCCTTTATTCACGTCACGCTGTGCGCCACGTTATTGTTTACATGAGATGAATTGCAGAATTGCAGATTAACAGTATTTTGTCTCTATCTTCAGGTTTTACACGCTTACACGCACGCAGTTACTGTCCCTCTATTTAGAAAGGCAGAGGCGTCACGGTGTAATTATTTTAGTTGTTTTTTTCCTGTGTAATAATATTCAACATTGTTATCAATACATTTTTCAAAAATGCCTCTCTGTGCAAAATAGGTTCAAAAACATAAACAGCTGTGGGATACTGTTTGTCCGTGATTTAGACAGGGGGAACAAATTGTGGCAGGATCAGCCTGATATTATTTGTATCCCGCTGTAACTTTACTGTATAAAGAGCTAACATTTCCAAATGGAGACAATGGAGGTTTGTCTTCCTTGACTGCTTCTTGTTTTTGTTTGTGTTTTGTTTTTCTAATTGAGAGTTGTTGTTTTTTTTTCTTTCTGTGTGTGCTTCAATTTTCAGCTCTGACACCCTGACTACAAAAAAATGTTTCTTTTCTTTGCATGCAAAGAGTAACGTGGACCAAAGTCAAATGTTTGTGTGCACAAACGTGGCTAAATACAAAGGATTCTGATTGTGACTCTGTAATTTGTCTAGGGCATACTCCTGAAGTGGACGAAGGGGTTTAAAGCCAGCGGCTGTGAGGGGAAAGATGTTGTCGCGTTGCTTAAAGAAGCTGTCCGCAGCAGAGGGGTCAGTACATCAATCACAGTCTTAAATACAATTTTAAAGTCACTTCACTTTTTTTCATCTGCCAAAGCACAGCATAAGTTGCCTCAAGGTGTTTTATATGTAAAGCAAAGACCCAACAATATTACAGAATTGTGGCCTTGAATATTAACCCTTGATTCATGTAATAAAAAGAGCCAAAGTGGCTAGACTGTACCATGATGTTATACAGTCACATGTAAGACCCAGGAGAGCAGCACTCTAAGAGATCCACCTACACTTGTCAGTGAATGTCTGAATTTTCTCTCCAATGCTTTTAGTTACGACTTTCATTTCTGATTGAATAACAAGTACATCAGTTTAATTGCATGAGATTTAAAAAATAGATTAAAATGGTCTTGTGTGATTCTTTGAATTTGTGTTTGAGTTATTTTCTGAAATGGCTGAGTGTATATGTACACACACAGAGAGATATATACATGTGTCTATATGTAGATATTTATATATATTTACGTGTGTGTGTGTGTGTGTGTGTGTGTGTGTGGCTGAAATGTAAGATAAAGTAATGTAAGTAGTGCTTGTTATAAAAGTACAGAATCTTATTATATAATCTGACAATTTACCAAACTATGATTTATATCTTCTGTTTTCCGGTGCTCACAGTTTTAGATGATGCACTAAAGCAATATGAGGATTCTCAGACCTGCAACCATTAGAACTGCAGATGAGTGAAGAGTGTAGATAAGCGAATAATGTCTTTCTAGTGCTATGGATAATATTAATATTTATGCTTATGCTCAGGCGGCACGGTGGCACAGTGGTTAGCACTGTTGCCGCACAGCAAGAAGGTCCTGAGTTCAATTCCACCATCAGGTCTTTCTGTGTTTGCATGTTCTCCCCGTGTTTGCGTGGGTTCCCTCCGGGTACTCCGGCTTCCTCCCACTGTCCAAAGACATGCAGCTTGTGGGGATAGGTTAATTGGATAATCCAAATTGCCACTAGGTGTGAATGTGCGAGTGAATGTGAGTGTGAATGGTTGTCTGTCCCTGTGTGTTGGCCCTGCGACAGACTGGCGACCTGTCCAGGGTGTACCCTGCCTCTCGCCCTATGACAGCTGGGATAGGCTCCAGCGCCCCCCGCGACCCTGAAAAGGATAAGCGGAAGCGAATGGATGAATGGATGCTCAGTTCCAGTTCATAGATATGAATAAGTTTGTTTACTTTGCTTCCAGGAATTTGATTTGAACTTTGTGGCAGTAGTTAATGACACAGTGGGAACCATGATGACTTGCGGATACGAGGACCCCAAATGTGAGGTGGGACTCATCGTCGGTAAGTTTGGCCACCTCCCTCCTTCTTTGAAGTCTTGCAAAGTTTATTTATTGTTTGCAAACATTCTCTGGTATATTTCTATTTATTCATCATCTTTGTTGTCAAGCTGTTCTATGAAAGTCCTCGTATTTTGTCTGATTAATTTCAGGCACAGGGACCAATGCCTGCTACATGGAGGAAATGCATAACATCGAACTGGTGGAGGGCGATAATGGCCGCATGTGTGTCAATGTCGAGTGGGGAGCATTTGGTGAAAATGGGGAACTAGAGGAGTTTTGCACAGAGTTCGATCGCCTCGTCGATGCCTGCTCGAACTACCCTGGGAAACAGAGGTACTGGATCGGTAATAAATGAAAAATCCACAGCGTGGATTCTCAGAGCCAAGATTCACAACAAACAGCATCACATGTAGTTACCATTATGAACACATAAGGGAAAAACAAGACAAGGACTGACTGAGAGAAAGACACACTGGCTCAAGAAACACAGAAGAGTCAGGGAGTCTATCATGAAATAATAATGCTGCCAATTAAAAGACACATGGAGAGTGCACTACACTGCAAGTCACCACTGTGACAGTTGTTTGAATAGATAACCTCATAGTGTCACACATCAAGAGCTCTCTGTGGCAGTAAAGCAATTCCAGCAGTCAGTTCTGACATTTCCCACAATGACAAAGTTTCAGTGTCGAAAACTAGAATCACAGATTTATTTATTTATTTATTTTATAAATTACTGACATTAGTCTTTTAGAAATATCAGGCTCCAGAAGTGCTCCGTATAAACTAGACCTTTAAGATAGTTATGGTCACAAGTCAGATAATCTTACCATTGTCAAATACTCAATCCAAATTCTGTAAACAAAAACTATGAAGGAATAATCGGAAACATTTGTTACAAAAGGAGGAACAAGTTTGTCTTACTCAGCATTTTTAGACTACAGACAAACATGTTGAGAATGAATTTAACCCTGTTGTGCTTTAAACTCAATTTGCACTATTTTATTTCTTAAAATTTCACATTTCTTTCCCTCTGTAATGTGACACTGCAACACTCTGTCCTGATACCCAGATATGAGTTTCTCTGCATTGACGTCAGTATTTTTTTTTCTTTAATGCCTAAGATAAGGTTTATGGCTAAGTGTTATGCTAACCATTGGTTATGGTTGATGTTGGTTTGTGATGATTATCTTGCTGAACAATTTATGAATCTTTAATTCTCACAAAGCTTAATTTCTGTATAGTCCAAATGTTTACCAACAAACTGGCAGTGGCTTTTTGTCTAGTGAGCCAGAGTGATGCTAACTTTCAAGTTGGCCTACAAAAAAACATTGCCGCTGCAGCATTCTGCACTTCATAACAAACAGGCCATTATTCACCAAATTCTTAAACTTCACATCAGGCCCTTTTGAAAGTACACATCATTTAAAATCCAACAAGTCAAAAGCAAAAGTTAATCTGAATAACAAATGTATATTCTTTAAACAACTATGATGGTGACTGTTATTATATTTGTAGGCTTAGACCTCAGCGCCCTGTACTATGACCTTCAGTGCACCCAAATTACCTTCCTGTTATCTGGATTCACTTATCCTAGCATCAGTGATCAGGATAAGTGATTGCATAAAGCAGGTTATCAACTCGCTAAGTTAACCCAGGGGGCTACCCTGTGTGTTCACATTAAAGTGGTGGTGCTGGCAGCATCTTACCAATCCAAAAGGGGCATTTCACCAATCTTATAACTCTTGTTTTCCCCCACAGAATGATCCCTATGAGTGTCACCTATTCCAATGATAAAATGTAAAATATTTCTATGTGATCAAATATATCTAAGAACATTAAAAGAACTGAAAAATGCAGTTCGATGCTGTAGAAAGACTCTACTGAAGAATGTAGCCTGTCCTGCTCTCCCTGCAGATGTGAGGGGGCCGTGGATTAGAAGTCTAAATGCTGAGAATTAAGTCTGATCACATTTGTCTCTTGGCTCTTTGCACACAGTCGATCACTCAGTACCTTTGGCTGAATGATAGAGACTCAGCATAGCTGCCAGCTATTTTATTCACCCAAAGAGCTGTTTATACAGCTGTCTGGATAAGATAAGTGTTTTATCTTTTTTTTAAAAGCACAGTTCTTGTATGATTGTTTATCAAACTACTGGATGGACTACAAAACAGCAGAATTGCATCTGCAGGAACATCTGTTACAGAGACACTCAAACTAAAACGATGCAGAGTGATTTCCACTTGGGGTTCAGGTTTCATGTTGTTCTTATAAATAGAATTAGATTAAGGAAAAATAAATTCATCAGCTTCATCAGATCAAATATTAAAAACACATCAAACAGAAGACGAGCTAAAGTAATCTGGGGTCATTTGATGAGCATCTCTGTAAATGTGCAATCTTTGGATAGTTTAACTTGGTGGTTAAATACAGTTTGTTAGCAACATGTTTTTAACAGTTTCTAATTACCAAAACAAAAACAGCAGAGTCCATCAAGAACAAACTAACAATAACAAAAAACAATACCAATGAACTGAATACACAGAGCATACAAAACAACACAAAACTGCAAAAGTCTTTTTGTTTTCTATGTTGTGCATGTGCTACACATGCAAACTCATCAGCATGCAACTATTTAAGCAATATAACATTATATATTATTTAATTAATATAGATATAAGATGATAGGTGGACGTTTTACCAGAGTAACTAGTTACACATACACACTTGCATGTATCTTAAGATGGAAAAAACTGAAAAGCAAAGTTTTCCCTTTCACAGATAGTTTCAGTACTATCTGTGAAAATGAGTTTGTGTGATTATGATCACTTTACTGCAGTTCTTTGGAGATCTCAGTCATGGTGTTGATTGGTTGTTTCTTTATTTCAACAATAAAGCAAAAGCTGCACTTTAGTTTAGCTTGTAGTGGAATTAGAATATATACAGGCAGATTCAAAAAGCCCAGAGCAAGTGAGTCTGAATATGTTTGAAAATGAGTCTTGACTGTATTTGAGTGTTCCAGGAAAAGCCCAGACCTCTGTGGAGAGTTGTCGATCCAATCTGATTGACTTTGAGAGCATCTGCCTGTGAGAATGAGATAAAGGGTTCAAAGCTGTCCCAGAACCATCCAAGTTCAGCCTTTTTTCCTGAAATCTATATATTCTGTATTCAAGTCCACAGGAGCTCAGGCCGGCCACCACATCACATTTTTCTCTTGTTTATTCTGTTTATCTGAACACATCCAGACAAAGCATTTAATTTGTTGGCTTAAAGCACTTTGTGGTCTTTGTTCTGAGAAAATACAAAATACCAAGCCACCAAAGAGGGAGCTCACACCTTTGACCGGGAGATGAAATGAAATGAAAGACACATTGTTGTTTTAAAGACAAGTCGGGCAACATCATTGGTTTCCTCTTGACTTATTCATGAGAGAACATTAAGATGTAGCTGTGAGTAAGACAGCAGAGCTATACCTATACAGGCATACTATACATTGATTATTTCAAAAGAAGAAGTGCTTTATTAAGTTATTTTTTCTTCTTTTAAAGAAGCCTTTTGGAATATCTGTAAAAAGCAGTCTCAGTGTCACGTCAGGGAGTTCATGCAGTGTGTGTCCTGTACATGCCGAGCATATAACATTAGACAGAATTCATTTCAGTCCCTGTTACACATTCTGGTAACTATTCCATTAAAATCTGCTTTAGTAATGACATTTGTTTTTGTTAATGGAACAAATAACTTATCTGACTTCTCTTAATTAACGTTTCTGTCTCCTCTTTCTCAAAGTAAATTGCTGCTTGCTCACTAAATTGCTTTTTAGTAACATTTGGGACTGAAATTGTAAATGGTGATAATGTAAATACTGTGGCTACTGTGTTGTCTGTGTGCATGGATCTGGAAAGTTTGAAGTTTGTGTGTTCTCTCCGAGGTATGAAAAGATGATCAGTGGGATGTACCTGGGGGAGATCGTGCGGAACGTGTTACTGGATTTTACCGCTAAGGGCCTGCTGTTCAGGGGCAAAGTGTCAGAACGGCTGAAGACGCGAGGCATCTTTGAGACAAAGTTCCTGTCGCAGATTGAAAGGTGAGTATTACAAACTGCTCTAGTCTCAACATGTCTGTTGAGCTCACACCATCTTGGTCACATGTTTGGCATTTGTTATACTAAAGCCTGAGGTGTGTAATGATTATGTATAAAATAATGAGCAGCATGTCAATACTTTTTGTATCACTGACTCATTTTTGTTCTTTGAAACCAACACAGACTATTTAGATGTGATAACATAAAATCAGTGTCTGAATATGTTGCCATCCTTTATACTTTCCAGTTATCCTTTTATATTTATATAAGTATGCTAGTGAAATATAATACAAAGTTAACAGAGTTAACCATTTTTCCTTTTCAATGATAGTTAGCAGCCCAAAACAGGAAGCTCGACTTTACACCACAGTCTGTTCTGCTGCGATGCTTCTCCAATACATGTGCTGCTCAGACTATTGTAAAGCCACTTGTTATCCCAGGGTGTTAAATGCTGCCATTGTGTAAGATCCTGCTGGTATCATAGAGATGCACTGCCAGTGTCCTGGTCAAGCCCAGTGCAGAGGGTAAGACAGAAAAGAAACAGAGCAAAAACAGTTAAGCCGATATTTGGAGGTTTGAGGGGAGGCAGTGGGTCGAACGTTTGTCAGTTGGAAAACTGCAGTTTGTTTTTTGTTAGGGAGCTTTGTGTTTTCACAGAAAATCCTAGCTTGGGTTTAAATATTCCTGAATGTGGCAGCTGTGGCTCAGGATCAGGAAGGATCAGGCTTAGGACGGAGAGGCTTGGGGGTTCGATCCCTAGTCGCTCCAGAGCCCGGAGTTGCTCCCAGTGCATTCATCAGTGCATTGGATGTTCTACTTAGAAGAAAGAAAAAGTGAATGAAACATGTTGGATAAAGCTGAGTGCTCAAGTATCACTCAAAGAACTCTACTTGAGTAGTAGAGCAGAAAAGTGCTGCCTAAGAACTAGGGCTGGGCCATATCATACCGTTCACGGTAATACCGGTTTAATGTTGGGCAACGATAAGAAAATGAAATATCGCGATAGAATATGGGTAAAACGCGCATGCGCAGTGCCTTTGTTTTCATACGCACATGGCGGGAAAAGCATAGCAGAGAATGAGAAGGGCGAAAGCGGATCGTTGAATGAAACGGATGAACCAGAATTGGTTTGTAAAAATGCTGCAACTTCAGTGGTGTGGAACTGGTTTAGCGTTCGTCCGTCAGATACACAACAAAGCACTATTTTTGGTAGCGCATGCTAGCGGGCCGTCGTTATTACCGTGTTGTTTGGAAAATATGGCGCACTTAAAATCAATCCTTCGATTTTTCTGAAAATCGACAGAGCCCCTTATAATCCCGTGTGCCTTATGTATGAATTCTGGTTGTGTTTACTGACCTCGAAACGATTTTATGTGCACGGCGCTCGAAAATCTGTCAAATGTTTTAGTACGACTTTGCTAAGCTACGAAAGCCGCACCGCTTGATGGATTGTCGGAGCATTACGGCTATCGTAGGCAGGAGCCTCGCGGAGTGATATGTACTGTGCTTCAACATAATATTACCGTATTGTGTGTGTATAACCTCTTTTTAAGTTTTGTGGATATTATACATGGTTATGCTGAGGATATGTCGGCCAATTTCCACTGGAAATGCCTTTTGGTTAAACTGTCAGCAAGGAATTTGCATTTGCATTTTATATAACTTTAATGCACATAAAAAACAGCTGCTTGTTTAAGTGAAAATACATTATGGTAGTGCAAAAACTAATAAAGTTGTGGAGTTGTAAAGTTTTGTCTAGTGTCAATTATATCGTCAGTTATATCGTTATCGCAAATTTTCAAATGTATATCGTGATAAATACTTTTGGTCATATCGCCCTGCTCTACTAAGAACCAGTCCATCTACTGTATGCATCATTAACACTGCATGCTAAGAAGTTCAGCTCATCCAGTGTGAACAAATAATACCAAGGTGTCGTTTGCATGTGATAAGGAGGACGTGACAGACCAATGACAAGCAGACCTTTGACCGTATTTGAAACTCTGGGAATGAGAGTAGGCTTTGCAACCTGTGTGATGATGGCAGGATTTCTAAATGTTCTGTATGCTAGTAGCATCAGTTAAGGGCCTGAGGGCTCTGTCTTATCGAAAGCTTAGTTTAGCATTCTGATTGAATCATCCTGGATTTACCTCCCCTGCTACAGTGCACATGAAAGAGCCAAGATGTGTTATTACAGATTAATCTAAAGAAGCATCAATCGCGCTGGGTGATTTTAAAGAGATTGATAGAAGCAGATCAATGCAAAAGTACAAAGAAATGGGTGAGATCAGAGATGTTTCAGAGAAAGGCTGTTACTTTGTGTTCAGAAATTGTACTCTTTACTTTCAGCACATTTGATGTGGAATTACAATGTTTTAAATGGGTAAAATGACATTTATTCTAATGATTCTACACAAAGTCATTTAGAATGAGAACATTAAAATATGTTGATACTTATCAACTAAAGTTCACAAACTGAAATAATTGTGAAGTGATTAAGATCCTTTTAGCTGCACGTTGCAACGGACTGAGAAGGAAGAAGGTCTTTGGTCAGAAAGGGCTCCATCTGTCACTTTCCCATAGCTGCAGATGTCCTCTGCAGAAGAGTGAGAGCTCGCAGCGGCTCATCATCCATAAGGCTTTTTATGAAGCGAGATAGAAAACATCATGTGGCAAATCTCATTTAGAGGAAAGGATGTGGAAATAGAAAAATGGATGAAACAAAAAAATAGTGCTTCTCTGTAGGTCACAATGCTGCAGGTCCATGTTTGCTGCATCCACCAACATGTGGAGTCTGCAATCTTTCTAAAATCCAACCATGAATCTCTCTGAGTCTTTATAGGGTTTAAATTTGCACGTGTAAGACTTTGTCTGCTTTAAAGTTCCGCGTTTCTTTCTGATTATAAATGCTCTGTATGATTGTGTGTCTAAAAAGTGGACTCTCTTTGCGCGTGCATAACACTTTCTTCTCTCCGACCCGCAGCGACCGCCTCGCCATGCGTCAGGTTCGCTCCATCCTGCAGCACCTGGGCCTCACCGGCTCCACGTGCGACGACAGCGTGCTGGTGAAGGAGGTGTGCAGCGTGGTCGCCCGCCGTGCCGCTCAGCTCTCTGGCGCTGGTTTAGCCGCTGTTGTCGACAAGATACGGCAGAATCGCAACTTGAATCAACTCTCCATCACCGTGGGAGTGGATGGCACGCTTTATAAAACGCATCCTCAGTAAGAAGCAGTTATCTCCTAAAACAGCATTTTATTCAGTTCATAAGAATCAGACAAGCCTGCACTATTAAGCCCTGAGTGGTTACACTGCACACTTTTATATTCACAAATTTATTATATTTTTTTCTGAATTGTAGATTTTTGAATAAACTATTCATGATTTGTACAAAGAGCTGCAGAAATGTATCTTTTTAGTCCTTTGAGGACTTGAAAGAAAAGACCATCTGGGTGTATTAAATTTAAGACAACATAGTCATCAGCTGCAAAAATACTCTTATTTGCATAGTAGAGGAAGAGAGTTTCTTGCAGCTTTTTGACACTTATTTCTCCTCTCTCTCTCTTTCCTTTGCTTATTAAGTTTCTCTGCTGTTATGCAAGAAACACTGCGGGATTTGGCACCACAGTGTGAGGTGACGTTCCTGAAGTCGGAGGATGGAAGTGGAAAGGGAGCAGCACTGATCACCGCAGTGGCCTGCAGGGTCAAAAATGAAGGACAACAGTAAATCCCAAAGGCTGCTGTGATGTCATGAATAGTTATATATATATATATTTTTAATGTTTTTTTTCCACCCCCAGTGTAAAGGTGTGTAAGAATGTGTTTTAAGATTTGTGTTTGTTATCTTTGTAGCTGATATTGAGAAGGGGGGAGTCTTTAAATGAAGTTCAGACAGCGCGTTACAAGAATTGCACCTCCTGTGAAATGTGACTGTTACAAGCTGATGGGCTTGTTTTGTATACACTCCATCTTTGTCTTTAATATTGAATATCCCAGGCTGCCTTCCAGCTCGTGTGTATAAGTTTATACACTGATTGAAAAAAGAAATGTTGGAAAAACTTGTTTAGGCCTCCGTCACAAAAACATTTCCATTGCCTTTATTTGGAAAATTGCTGAACACGTGGGAGATTAAACTGTAACTCCTGTGTTATGAAACCAAAAATGAAATGCCGGTTGTTGTACTGAATTTACCAATATTTAAACACAGCGTTTATATAAGTGAACTGTTCTGTTCTGCTGGACATGCTGAAAACCAAATCTTATTCATTCTGTATTTTTATTCATACTGTGTTTGTATTTGTAGTGCTAGCAGAGGGCTAATGATTACCATTAGGTTATTCTGATGCTGTAGGAAAAGTACCAACATTAAATATTCTCACTGCACCCATCCCCAGGGACTCTTACCAAACAATAGAGGTCAGAAAATAAAGGAGAAAAGACAAAAAGTTGAAATCCAGCCCTGGTGGGAAAATGTTTTTAATTTATTTTTCTTTTTTATTTGTATTAACTTTATTTGCATGTTTAAATATTTCATTTTGCTACCAAAAAGGTTAAAAAGTCATGTTTCTGAAAATGCCCGTCAAGCCGAAACTCAGCAAAAAAGAATCTTTTTAAAAAAATCAGAATTCCCAACATTCAGCATCAACATCACTAAAATCAAGCTTTAGTGAATTTTTAGAACCACAGCACTTTGCTTTTTCATTCATAATCTGTCTGCTAAGATTGTCTGGCAGATCATAATTCATCCTGCGGTTTTACTTCCATTAAAGACCGTCACATTACAATTGATGTATTCGTTTGCTCTTTCTTTTATTCAGATGGGTACTAAAATAGATCCATTTGGGAGCAACTTTCAAGCAAACAGATACTGTTTGCTTGAAACAGTATCTGAAGGTGCAGGTGAATCACAGCATGGCTCATGCAGGCTTCATAGTTTTAAGCTTAGCCACGTGCACGTGTAATGTGCCTGTGGATGAGTTCAGGAAACAATCAGTACACAATTGTGCATTTACACTCTCGTTTCTTCCTCCATTGTCCTTTATTCCATTATTCTTGTTACGCAGCCTCCATGTTGCGTCCTTTTCAAACTCAAAGGTCAACAATAGGATATACATATACACAGTTTAGTGTTCGTGAAAGAGGAGATCACAAGATCCCTCTAACCTTAAAGAATGTGTCCGTCACCAAATACATTTGCTTATATCCATGGAGATGTGAGCAGGCTTCATCTGATAAACCTCAGAGGTGAGTATGCTCCTTCAGCCCACAGCAGATGTGCATTTGCCTAATATGCAGTCTAATTAGTGTTACTGCATTCAGTTTAACCTAACACCTTAATCACTATAAGCAGACCTTTATAATGAGCCTTCAGTCCTTTGAATGGCACATGCCGGGGTTGGACGGCTAATGAACTGGACATCACATATGTTAGTCATACGCTTGTATAAATGTTGGCTATATACAGTCTGCTGTTATTAATATAACTCCAGGTTCACCTAATGCTGCAGTCCTGTGTCTGTATTTAAAAAGCAAAAGGATCTCAAAATGCTTTTAAAATGGTCTCTCTTCAAGGTGTATGGCTTTTCTGGGAGATACCCTTCGTGTGACATCATAAAGATGTAAGCTTAGCACTGAGTGTTCAGACAAACAGTTTGAAGCCTGAGCTTTAAGCTCACATGGATTACTTTTACATATGCTGACCCGATTATTTAAAACTTTGGTCACTTTAATATGAGTATCTAATAAATGTATGATAAAAATAAGGCGGTCCTAGCCTGTTTGGCGCCCCGAGCGAACACCCCCCCCCCACACACACACACACACACACACACATATGAAGAGAGAGAGTATGCATAGAATGCAAACAGCTACCAAACAGCCATCATAATTCATCATACAATGAGAACAGGAAGAATCAACAATTGACAATGACTAATTAACATTAAAATCTGTAACATAATGTATTGTTTGGAGTTTAGTCTGTTACTGTTACTATTTTTACCATTTCTTTTTGGAGCAACTGCAACCCACATCATTTCCTTAGGGATTAATAAAGTATTCTGATTCTGATTGTTTCAGGATGACCTGCCATTGTCCAATGACACATCTGCTTACCTGCATCTTTTGCTCGTTTCTCCTCCTCTTCTTTTCTATTTTTTCTAAACTGAGGACCTGATGGCTTTGAACTTTAATTGTCCATCTTACATTGGTTTTAATTTTGCACTCCAGTATGAATACAAATCCCCCAATTCGAGGATCGCCACAACATAAACTTACCTTAGTTTACAGATTCACTTTGTCTAGGGTGCATTTCTGAGATTTCACACAACCCAGGATTCAAATCATGAATACATAATAGGCTTGGATTTACATCATTATGAATGAAATGTGCTCTATTTGGAAGCAGCCGGTCTCCCTCCCCTTTCGACGGGTTGTGTGTGAGACTTTAAATAATCAAACTGTAAATTATAAATTTTAAATTGTTATTGATCCCTTTACCCCGAGTCCTAAAGTGTATATTTATTTTCTTACTCTTCTTATATATATTGTTTGTTTACTTGCACTGCTGTAACTGGAGCCTCGTCGTCTCGTCTCTCTATAATCTGTAGCGGAGATGACAATAAAGTTTTACTTTGACTTCAGCAGCGAGCAGGCGCACCGAGGGCTCTCGCGCTCACTTTTCGCGTATAGAATTTCGAAAAATCATCGGCGCAAATTACAAGTCTGTATCATAATGTCTGGTGTTTTCGTGTTTGTTAGTTTGTTTTTATTTTGTTTTATTTTGCGAGCTGGTTATTAGATGCTGCTCCAGCCAGCCAGAGAATCCCCCCGCCGCCCCGCCCTCTCCTCCCTGTGCCGCAAGCAGCAGGCGCACCTCGCAAACGGAGGGCGCCCTTACTCCCAGCAAATGGGCGATAGAAAACCGATCGGTGACAATGCCATTCCCAATATGCGCTGGCTGATGTCGAGGCAGCATGAATACGAGCAATTTTTTATTTTTTTTATTTTTTTTGCCGATGCCCGTTATGCCGCCCCCCACCACGATGCCGCCCCGGGCAACCGCTACTGCCTGTGGGTAGGCTGGTATAGTCCTGTTGCGATTGCAGCAACATGCCATGATGAATATTTCACAATATGTGCACACTACATGCACACAGAGAAAGACTTGCCATCTTAATGTACAGTAGTTCAGGTGCATTCATGGAGGACTGCGGTCCCTACATGAAATGAAACATGTAATAATTTATTATTATTATGTTTTATCACAGTAGGGGAGACCGGGGATAGTTGTAACATTTTTGACATTTCTGTCTGTAAATTGAAGCTCTTTTAAGGTAGTGGATTCAAAATGTAATGCAAAGTATTTACATGTCTCGGCTATTAAATAGTGCAGCTATTTTCTCTGCAGCACAATTACCCATTGCATGGTATGGTCTCAAACACGAAGAGTGAAATGTTACAATTAACCCCATAGTCTGGGTTAGTTGTAACATATCCCGGGGTAAAATGTAACACAATAAAATAAGGGTACTAACAAAACATTAACATGTAATCTTTGTTTATTCTACACATGAATGCACTTAGAGCCATTTATGTAGCTGTGTGTGTGTGTGTGACAGAATGCAGAAATCTAGCTTTTGAACATATTCCAACCCCCCAAAAAAAGACAAATTATGGAATTTTCTGCAACTGAATATTTCATTAATTTTGGTTGGTCTTCCTTGCATCTGGTCTCATAGGCTCAGTGGGCATTATAACCTACAACTATTGCACCAATTTTGAACATAACAATGAAGCTGAAAAAATGTAGTTGTTCACCAGCATCGCAATTCCATTACTTTTTATCATGGCTTACCTTGGTGTGGTTT
>NW_024582772.1:439384-465396 GCF_018398535.1 Haplochromis burtoni
AATATTTTAAAAAAGAATGTATATGAAAGATGCAAATGAGCGCCATGTGCCTTTATATTCTTGAGTCTGCATCTAGACGTCTCAGCGTTAGTGTTTAGGCCACTGCCATACTCGTTTTAAGGAGCTGCTCTCAAGAGGCTTCTTCACTAAAAAGAAATGGAGATGTGATTAAAAAACAATTTTGCCATTTTCATAAAGGAGTCAGTGATGTTTGACTTCCTGCTGCCAGGTTCCTGTGGCTAATCAAGGAATTAATGGTAGTTTTAGCATAATTGGTCAGAACTTGGTTTCTATAGCAACACGTCTTGCTCTGGCTACAGGGATGGGTTGTAGCAGTCACATTAGACAGACACCCAGTGCTGCTGCTTTGTTTGTGGTTGTAGCTGAGCAGTGACTTTTTTTCCTACAGTGCCTTATAATACAAAAAATAAAAAATAAATGTTTTCACCACTGAAACATGAGCAATATAACTGGGCTTCATAAAACCGTCAGAGTTAAACCCTTTGTGACACGAATCAAAACAGAACCACAGGAAGCTATCGAGTACAAGAACACATATAAATCACAATAATATAGAGAATATAGAGGCAGAGTTTTGCATTGTAAGCCACACGTATAGTTTGCAACATAGCTTTTGCTTCTCCTGAGTTGTCATCAGGCAATACTGACCACAAGAACACTTTTTTCTGACATCATTAATACGTTCACAAAAAAATCAACAGTGATAACAAAGTCACAGGCCACTGCGCAGTAAACATCCTCTGTCCATGACACTTGAGCTAGCATGCTTCAATTCTAAAACACGTTTAGATTATTGAATAAAAAGTACACAAAAGTAGTTCCTCTAACCCAGAGTATGGTTACGCCGAGCTCACAACATGATTTCAAATTTATGATGCCGGGGGCTTTCTCGAGGCTCTTCTCAAATACTAGAACAGTTCTGTACATGTTGACAAAGGCATGAACGGGTAACACATTCAACTTGTACTACAACAGTGACTGTGTAGCAATAAAGATGGCATTAAAAAAAGCAACACGAAACAGAGCAAAGATCCAAAACATTCTAACTGTAACATAAAGTACTGTGCAAAGGTTTCAGGCACTGTTTCTCCCTTATTATCCTGCAACAGCTGCTGTATGTGCGACAGAGATTTGGGGTCAAAACTACGACGCAAGTTCAACACACCCTGGATATTTTTCCACTTTGCTTTACTGCTTTACACTTTTAAATCTTCGTTCTTTTCATTCGTTTCGGGCCGACCCCTGCTGGAGTGTCGGCAGCGCTAACTTACCACAACTGGATTCGTCCTGCGGCTTCTCCTACCTGCCGCTTCCTAGTCTCCACAAGAAACGCTACAGGAAGCGGGGAAGACGGAGTGGCTGTCGCGTCCGTCTCAGGGCCTTTCTCAGAGCCAGAATTACGGACCATGTACATGTTAATCTGGACACGCCATCATTTTTCCCCTCCTCCCTTGATTGTCCGGACGCTAAACTGCACAGCAAAATCTCCAGTGTTAAATTAACACTGTTGAGTGTCTATATGGGTCCACACCTCTGAGTGTTAAATAAAACACTGTTGAGTGTTAAATTAACACTTTTGACAGTGTTATATGTTTAAAAGTAACCTAGTCAGTTTTGAAGATTAACAAAGACTAACACTGAGCAGTGCTGATTTTCTAACACTGGAATATTTCTAACATTTTGAGTTATTTTCCAGTTATGCTTCCAGTGAAGCGCCCTAGAACCTACTCTCATTGCTGGCTAAACGATACTACACGTGCCTTACGACGTGTCTGTCGCCGTGATGAGAGGAGGTGGAAAAAAGATAAACTTCAGGTTTCTTATGATATGTTACGTACCAGCTGCTCACAGTTTCAAACTGCTGCTAGAATGGCTAAGGCATCTTTTCTTTCCAAAGTCATTTTGGCTAATGGTCACAACCCCCGTATGCTATTTAAAAATTTTAATTCTGTTGTTAATCCCGGTCCTGATATGCCTTTACTGTATTCACAAGCTCTTTGTGAGCGTTTTCAAATTCTTTTTTTAGATAAGGTTTCATCCCTTAAGCTTTCCCTTTCGCCTCTTATCCTGTCTTTTCCTCTGAGTGTAATTCAACTTTTCATCAATTTGAGCCCGTGTCGCTTTCGACTCTGAAGCAGCTGGTTGATCAACTAAAAAACACCAATGTTGTGTTTGATATTCTCCCATCACGCATTGTTAAGGGCTGCTTTGATGTAATTGGACCGAGCATTCTGTTCTTAATGAATTTTTCTCTACTCTCTGGAGCTGTCCCACTGGCCTTTAAGCATGCTGTAGTCCAGCCTATTCTGAAAAAGAAGAATCTTGATTGTTATGATCTTTTGAACTATCGACCAATTTCTAAGCTTCAAGCTTCCGTTTCTGTCCAAGATCCTGGAGCGACTAGTTCTCTCTCAGCTTCAGGCGTACTTAGACGTGAACAACATTGCAAAGAAATTTCAGTCTGCCTTTAAGCCACGGCACAGCACTGAAACGGCCTTGCTTAGAGTTCTCAATGACCTATTTGTAAGCACTGACTCTGGACGCTCTGTGGTCCTGGTTTTATTGGACCTTTCCTCTGCTTTTGATATGGTTGATCATAACATTCTTCTATTAAGACTTGAGCATACTGTGGGTACAAGAGGCACTGCCCTCAACTGGTTTAAATCTTATCTTGCTGACAGGTCTTTTTCGGTTAATTTGGGCAACTTCTCATCTTCCTCGGTACCTGTACACTGTGGTGTGCCTCAAGGATCTGTATTAGGCCCTATTCTCTTTTCGCTATATCTGCTCCCTCTTGGAGCAATTTTTGAGAAGTATAATATTGCCTTTCATTGCTATGCTGATGATATACAGATTTATTTTGAGATTACTGACGATCTTGCTATGTCTTTTCACTATTTTCGTGAATGCATGCGTGAGGTTAAAGGTTGGTTCAAGAGTAATTCTCTTGTCCTGAACGAAAATAAAACGGAGATCGTGGTGTTTGATAGTAAAATCCCCCGCGACCAACTGTGCACTGCTCTGATGCCTTTTGCTAGCTCTCCTTCTGATTATGCCAGTAATTTGGGCATACTACTGGGTAGTATGCCCAAATTCCTGTTCTCGCTGGCTTGCACTGGCTTCCAATTAAATACTGCATTCAATTTAAAATGTTACTTTTCACCTACAAAACCATTAATAACTTGGCGCCGAGCTACCTCAATGAGCTTCTCAAGTTACACACTCCTGTCAGAGCACTTAGATCTGCTACCCAAATTCTTCTGGAGCAACCTCGTTCTCGGCTGAAGTCTCGCGGTGACCGCGCGTTTGCTGTAGCTGCCCCGGTCTTATGGAACAACCTTCCTGTCGCTATCCGGGCGTCTGACTCTATGCCACTGTTTAAATCACGGCTGAAGACTTATTTGTTTAATCTTGCCTTTCCACGTAGTTAACATTTGGTGTGCGTTGGTACATTTTTATCCGTTATGCTTGTGAACTACTTTTATATCTTATGATTGTCAAGGTTTTTATAATTGATACGTGCCTGGTCCTTCGTCTTTTCCCTCCCATCTCCCTTTTCCTATTTTATTTTTGTCAAGCACCTTGGTATACCCTTGGTTTTTTTGTGTGCTTTATAAATAAAGTTTATTATTATTATTATTATTACTGAGTGCAATCACAAGTCTGTTTACTTAGTGCTACAGTTAACTAGAGAAAACAGTGGTTTGAGCCCACGGCACGACCATGTGCAATGACCTTGTAGGCTGGTTGCCTTTGAAATAGTTGCTTCAAAGACAGGGACCAGGTCGAAGACCACTCACAGTCAGAGTGGCTTTGATCTGTCAAGATGATAATAAATCATCAGTGAGATGGAGTCACTTTGCTGTCAGTCTGCTAGCAGTTTGCAACTAAATTGGGTCAAGTTGGGTCAAGTACATTGGCAATTACGTGCAATTTGTTTCCAATAATATGGCAATTAACTGAGATAAACTGTCAACTATGCAGTCTGTCATGCACATACACAGAAATTCACATTAACTACTTACATTCAAAGTCCAGATCTGAAGCAGATCGACAGGTCTAAAGCTACATACATCACACTAACAAAAATCAAAAATATGATGGCAGCTACAATAAACACAGCTGCTGCAGCCAAACTCAGGACACAAAGGAAATGCCAGCAGTGTGTGAGTCTAATTTGCAGAGCTGCACTGAGACTTAAAAGGTGTCGTAAAAGTGCAGAGTGCAGGTCATTCACTGGTGTACAAAGGCTTGGAAATACAGACTGGGGGCAGTCTTCCTCCACAGCACCAGTCCTACTGAAGAGCTGGCCTTTTCCAATAACCAGTGTGACCTCTTAAGGAAGTAACTAGCAGCTCCTTCCTTAAAGGAAAATTCATACATTG
Source organism: Haplochromis burtoni (assembly GCF_018398535.1). Classification (NCBI taxonomy): domain Eukaryota; kingdom Metazoa; phylum Chordata; class Actinopteri; order Cichliformes; family Cichlidae; genus Haplochromis; species Haplochromis burtoni. The sequence goes on from NW_024582772.1 coordinate 443,791, forward strand.
TGTGTCAGTGCTTGATTAATATAAAAAGATTATCATGTAACAGATTAATTAGACCACCACCAAAAGTAAGGATTATGGCACAGCCTTAAACGAACAATATCACTAAATACTAGAATTACTTTTTATGCTTCTGCAATGGTTAATCCACAAGTTTACACCTGCTTTTATTATCAAAATGATATTTCTAATGCTAAAGTATAATTACTGTTGTTATGCATGAATTTTCCTATTTAGCCAAAAGCAGAAAAATATAGCAAAGCACATTATTATTATTATTATTATTATTATTATTATTATTATTATTATTATTATTATTTTTATAAGATTCCAAATTACAGTTAATTACTTGCATTCCTTGATAGAAATATTAGTTTTGGTGTGATTGTTATCCTTGATTAATTTCTGATTTCTAACAAGTTTTTAGCATTGTAAGCAATTAGTAAAATTTATTTACTCTCTCTACATTTGTAGACATCGGTCTTGCTTCCTCTACCCACTTCCATACGTAGGAACGCAAATTGTAAAGAATTGACCTTTTTAAAACAGTGAAATCAAAGTAGCATTTGCTTTCAATGTATGATCTCTAGATGAAAGAAGGACTCCACATAGCCTGTACTCATAAGCCCAAGCTGGAGAAATCAGGGTTCGACTGTCTGTCTGCATATAAGCTGTATTATGAATTGGTCTTTACTTAAATGAACAGAGAGAAGCGAGTGAGGCTAAATCCTTGTCAGAAGAAAATTGTACATAGCGTGATCAGCTACATGAAATGTGTTTTTTATTGATCACTAAGCAATCCGCATGTCTACGTGACTTTTTACATGAACTCTTGTGTGATAAACTTATTTAGCATCTAACAGCTTCCTCTTATCTAAGAACATACAGACTTAGAAAAGGGGAACCTCAGCTCTAAGTTCTTGGAATAAATTTGTTACTTTTGTACACACACAAGCTTGTATAAATAAAGAAGGCAGACAGTGACAGAGCGCGAGTCCGTGAGTGCCTCCTGTGAGGACGAGCGCTCTGTGACTGCCCTCGCAAGTAAAGACGACTGTAGTGTTTGTGTTTTCTAACTCAGGTGTCTCAGCTGAAGAACTGTGGGGCGATTCTTAGAAATCCCCTGTCATTTAAATTGGTCCTTCGAGCTCAGCGATGGAAACAACAGACGCGTTTCTGTGACTCCAATCCAAGGTCTGACTGCTGTATCCTGACGTTGTGGGAAGCCAGCACCGAAGTCTGTCGACAGCCCTCTCCAGGTAGAGGAGAAAGTCCTGGGACGTGAATTTGGGTCCAGGCCGGTGAATTAGTTCTGGTCCACGACGCTGGGATCCAGCCAGACGACCTGAACAACCAGAGGGTGAGAAAACACTGTTTAGGTCTAACCCGCCGCAAGGGTCTAAGTTTTGCGCAGTAGGTCTAACCCACTGCAAGGGTCCAAACAGGTCTAACCCGCCGCAAGGGTCTAAAGGGGTCTAACCCGCCACAAGGGTTTGAAGAAATAAACACGTGAAATAAGTTTAAGTTCGCCGAAAGGAACTGTGTTTAGACTGGTTTTAGAGGTAGCACGGCAGCAACAAGGAAGAAGCTGGATATAAGTGAGTGTTTCAAAGAAACCTGTAAGTCACTTAAACTCAAGTTCACTCATAAAATGTGTCCGTCATAATAACGTTACAGGCTGTGCTAGGCTTTGGCCCACATCAGTCTAAAATTGTATGTAACCATGAATAACGTGTTTTGGAAACTAACTGCACAACATGCAGCACTATTAGTTCTCTGTCTCCCAGAGTAGCATTTCTAATTTTGATTGAAACTGTCAGAGAAAACAGCAGCCTCGAGCAAGCCCGGATATTAGTTTACAGAGGCTGTTAACATTATATGTCTAATGTTAAAATGTTGGTGACACAATAATTTCATCCTAATGGTACTGACATATTCATAGGGTTAATTTTTGAGACAAAATATCATGAGGTAGTCATGATTTTGCAAATATCCACCTTGTAGTGCTGTTTGCACAAATTGTTTTAAAAATGAACTCACCCTACAAACATTACTGATGTGTGACTCATCAGCAATGTTTGTATAGTGTGCCTAAAAGGTTGCATAATTTTGCTGAGAGATCTTTTGTGGTAATCTTAGATGAGTAGTTTTATGGACAAAAACCACCAGGTCATTCAGTGTTCCCTTAGTGCTAATGTGTAAGAGATGTTTGTGTACTATAACTGAAGTAATGCTGTTAAGTCCTTAAAGTCATATTCTTTTATTGTCATGACTGTATTTGAAGCTATTTTTATTTTTGTATGATACCTGATTTATATGGAATATGGCTGAAGTAAACTAAAGCCTAAAATACTTAGTCATTTTTTTAGTAGTAACATTATATAATTCACATATAAAACTATGAATTGTAATTTTAAATGGTTTAAAAGTATGCAGAATAGCACATGTAGGCAAGTATATTCTCCTTTTTTTTATTATCAAGAAGCAAAGACAAAAAGGAAGAAAAAAAAAGAAACAGGGCAGGGTTCGGTGGTTGAATCATCCGTCCCCACCAATGCCAAAACCAAATCTACACCCTTGGTTCCGCCTCATAAAACTGACACCGCTCCGTGAATAGCGCGGAGTAGAAGGGCGTGTCAGCCACCACCCCCGAGTCAAGTGTACCAGAGAAGGCTCTGCAATTCTGTGACAATGGGGAATCAGCCCACCAAACTCACTGCTGACGAGCAGTGGCTAGAAAAGAAATGTCCAGGCGCCGGACAAATCAGTGCTTGTAGATGGAAATAGCTTGGAAAAGGGTGAAACTGCAGATCACCCAAAGCCCTTGGTGGATACAAAATAAAATATAAATAAAATATTGTAATATACCATTGCTGTTATAAAAAAAAAAAGATAATAACATTAATAATGACATAATATTAATATGAAGAGGCACTTTAGTCAGTTATGATGTGAGGTGGATAATTGTTAGAAGTAGTCTGCATCAAGCTTAAGGTTTGCTAAAATTCAGTATAATGACATATGAAATAAAGAAAATACCTAAACTAATTAAGTGCATAAGAGGCACTTGACCTGCTTGAAAACCTGTCATCCTGGATGAGATTTTGCTGAGATATAGAGCACACCTATAGTAACAACTAATAAGCTAAACCCTGTAGACAACAGCTAAAGCTACAAGATTGAGAAGCTGAATTAAATATGTGGACACTGCTAAGCTAATGAGCAAGTTACACTTTTTTTTAAATGTATTTATTATTCTTATTTTTTTAGAGCAGGAGCTGCATGCTATTAAAGTTCACACATGCAGCTGTCTGTGAGCTCAGTTTTTTCCTCACACTTCTGATTTGTTTTTGGCAGCAGCTTTTATTTTTCTTTTTGTGTCCTGACTCATGTGTGTAGCAACTTGTTTTTTTTTGTTTGTTTGTTTGTTTTGTTGGTTTGCAACACAAATTTGTGATCATACTTGTGGATCACAGTGACACATAATAATTAGGCATATGATTTACTAATGTCTAGTTTTAGAGCTGTGAGCAATGCATCCACATTGAGATTAAAAGCCTGGTGCATACTTTATATGAAGCTACTATAGAAAAAATGGAACCTTGTGGGAAAAGTTCAAATAAAGAAGTTTTTTAAATCCTAACTTAAAAGTTTGAAATATGTAAGATGTGTGAGATGTGTGAATTCTTTGAAAAAAATTGAAATGACCTAAGATGTCATGTTGCATCTACCAAAAAGCAGAAGAAGCATTACAGACAAATACAGTTTTAGCATTGCCTGACTATGATAAGCCTTTCTACCTATACTGTATGTAGATGGAGGAGCAGGTTACATGAAAGCAGTTTTAACACAGGCATTTGGAGAAAAACAATGCCCGCTTTCATTTTACTTGTGCAAATTAGACTCAGTTGCATCAGGCCTGCCTACATATGTGCAAACCTGTGTGATCTCAGATGCCCTCATGTGTGAATTATGCAGCCAATAGTGTGGTGCATTTACCATTAGCAAGTAGGCATCATGTTTGCTGCCTCCTATATAATCTTGGCTCTATCCTCTAGCTTTCCTGGTGCTCCCTCGCCTGATCCACACAGACTCTTTCCAGTAGAATCGTTCATTCTACTGGAAAGAGTCTGTGTGGATCTGTGACAGCTCTGTGCTACATATAACAGATAACTATTGTGGAAAATACCCCGACCTGATTCACCTCCAAATTGTCTAAATTTCACACAGGCTGTATATAAAAGACATATTATCCAGGACATGCCGTCATGTGAAAAAGACAATTTTCACAGGACTTGAAGTAAAAACGAAGTACTGCTTCCATAGGAACAAAGAGGGTAATTAGCAGCCACATGCTGCTGATCAAATATATTTGATTAAGTGATTATCACCAAATGTGAGCACCTCTATAAAACCAGAAGGTTGGTCAGTTTGTTGGTCTGAAACATTCATGTGTGTGATAACATGATGCCACCCTCTTCCTAAGAGAGGGCGTTCATGCAAATTCACCCCCAAGGTCAGACCATGCACTGCAAAATGTTTCAAAAAACCCAAGAGCTCTTCAGACCTCATTAGCATTTCAAATGTTAAAGTTCATGGCAGATGAGACCAAAGTGGAGATGTTTGGCTGTAATACAGAGTGTCATATTTGGTAAATAAACAAACTTAGCATGTCAGCACAAAGAACTCATACCAACTGTCAAGCATGGTGGTGGAGGGTTAATGATTTTAGCTTGGTTTGCAGGACCTGGGTACGTTGCAAAACATTAAATTGAACATGAATTCCTCTGTGCATGAAAGTTTTCCAAAGTCAGATGTGAGGCCTGACAGGGTCTAACAGCTAAAGCTTGGCTGAAATCATGCAATAGGACCCGAGCACAGCAACAAATCTCCAACAGAATGGCTGAAAAAGAAAAGAATCAAGGTGGTGCAATGACCAAGTGTGGCAGGATCTTAATGAACTGCAGCCCAAATTCCTCCACAACACACTATAAGGTGCACTTAAAATTCTTTAGTTTTCTCAAAATTTGACAGTGCGCCTTATGTATGAAATCTGGTTGTTTTTGCTGACCTCAAACCAATTTTATGTGGTACACGGCGCTCAGAAATCTGTCAAAAAATGTTTCAATACGACTTAGGTTGTATTAAGGATTGGATTGTCAGAGCATTATGGCTACCAGAGTCAGGAGCCTCGCTGACTTGGAGTAATCTGGGTCCAAAACTCCTTCCTCTTCAGGTCCTAAAGTCAAATGAACACTACAGCATCACTGAGAGTTAAAAACTGTCTAAATTCTTTCATCTTTAATAACATAATCAGCGTTGCTGCTTTACCAGATGTAACAATTAAGTTTAACATCCAGGCATCCATGAAAACAGAAGTTATTAAATTTAATGGAGTTAGAAGTTACCAGTTAGCTCACAGGTTTCCATTTAAACATGATAGACCATACCTTCCCAAAGTGTGGGAAGGGGGGGCGCAGAGCCATTGCAGGGGACGCAGTATGAAAAGGAAAAAAACAAAAAACAACGCTTGGACACTGCTAGCATGGGGCGCCACCACAAACGCAAATCAGGAGATGAAGAATCGCTGAATATGTTTCCAAACCAACTTCATTCTAAGCCAAAGACTAGAAAACCTGCACAACTAACTTGCACAAGTGCCGAGGTAGGTCTCCTCTGCAGAATTGGTTTTCCCTTTGTCGGGAGCACGCACTGGGCTCTTCAAATCACAGACAAACAGTATTCCACATTCCTGATTTTAAGTTCACAAACACTTGTTGTAATGACTAACTGCTCCTAACATTTTGGAGATGCTATCTCTTTATACAGTAAAGTTACAGTGGAGTACAAATAATATCAGGCTCATCCTGCCACGATTTGTTCCCCCTGTCAAAATCCCGGACAAACAGTATCCCACAGTTGTTTATGTTTTTGAACCCATTTTGCAGAGGGATTGAAAAATGTATTGATAGCAATGTTGAATATTATTACACAGGAAAAAAACCACTACATGTAAAAATAATTACACTGTGATGCCTCTGCCTTTCTAAATAGAGGGACAGTAGCTGCGTGCGTATATGTAAAACCTGCAGATAGAGACAAAATACTGTTAATCTGCCATTCTGCAATTCATCTCATGTAAACAATAACGTGGCGCACAGCGTGACGTGAAAAAAGGCACATACCTTTGACGTTGCATGAGGAACTCTGTATTCCTTGTCCACACATAAACGCAGAAAAGGAGATTTAAAAATCTCCGTTTTTGGTGATTTGAAACGCCGTTTACGTGTGCACGAAACAGCTGCTTTTTCAAAAATACCCGTGTAGGTGTGGACGTAGCGTAAAAGAGTTAGTAGTTTATTTTCTTACTACCTGTAATTTATTGCAGATTACTTGTATTTGCTTAATTGTTCACTAAATGTTTGAGGTGTGAAATAAACAGCAATGGTGCAAAATATGGGTGTGTGTGGTTGGAGGATGTGTTCGTGCGTGCGTGTGCCGGGGGGGGGCCTAGCAAGGGGGCCTAGCAAAAAAAGTTTGGGAACCACTGTGATAGACCATGTTCTGACTGAGAGATTTGTGAAAAATACAAGATGTACAGCTCTGCTATCACTTCTAACATAAATGAAGACAGAAAACCAAACAGCATTGACTTTTGTAGGGTTACTGAAGTTGGACTAGCTGGTATATAATGATGTGCTATGTGATCGCTAACGATATAGCAAGGTTAGCATAACCAATACAGTGAAGCTGTAGAATGAAAGTTAACTTTTTTCCTCTCAATAAAAAGTTAACTTGAGGCAGGGCTCGCAAAATCGCTAGCCTGACGTCCCGGGGCTAGCGATTTTTCCAGTCGGGCTACCAAAATCTATCTCTGCCCTGCCCGTCGGGCTATAGGAAGGAAAAATATATGTCAATGCTTTTGCATTCTTTCAGAAATGTAGCTGGGTAATTATGTCATTGGCATCGGTGAGCCACTGTCAATATGTGACATATTGAAATCGCGTTTGAATTTGCGCTTGTTTTTTGCTTTCACTTTGCAATCGTGCGAACTGTGTATAGAGAGCGACAGCACTGATCTGTGAGTGATGATAATTTGTGCACCAATTCCTCTGACATCGTCTTATCAATCGTTAGCTTACTATGCAAACATGACAAGTGAAATCTCCCGCAGCTTAAACATGTGAGAGGTTGATCGCGCAGAGAATCGCTGAGCTTATGTGAGTGCGTGTGTAAAAGCAGCAGGATATATATTTTAGTTCTGCTGAGCCAAATAAGACAGGTCAGGGTGAAGAAGTGACAGCCAAAGAAAAGCTTACCACAAAACGGAAAAGTTATGACAAATCAGACTATAAGGCAAAAAGAAAGTGCAGCTTTATGGTTTCATGGACAAAAGAATTTCTGTGGCTGCAATATGATGAGCTAAATAACCAGGGCTGCACATAAGTGGTCCGCAGGTGCGCATTCGCTGTCAAAATAAAAAACACGCACAAGATAAGAAGTTGCAACGCGTGTTTGCGTACATAAGATTTTCTGGAGGAGGACAGACATTTGTTTAGAACTCTTAAAGATGTCGAAGAAGCTCCTTTAAGCAATTACTGTGATGTTCCTCCACCTCCAAACAAATGTCAGAAGGAGTCCGAACCACAAAAGAAGCACGTATTCTCGGAAAAGTGGTTGCAGGAGGTGAGCTGGCTTCAAACAAATGATGAACGCACAGAGATGTGGTGCAGAATGTGCCGTGAAAATCCCACTCTAGCGGACAAAAACAGTGCTTTTTATATGGACGCAAACGCGCGTTGCAACTTCTTATCTGGTGCGCGTCTTTTATTTTGACAGCGAATGCGCACATGCGGACCACTTATGTGCACCCGTGTAAATAACATAATGTTCTGCCGGGTGTGTTGTTGGTTTTCTCTCGATTTCTGAGTCGACAAGCGCCTTTGTTACTGGGACCAGTCATTTTAAGAAAGGCCCCCATTAGAACCCATGAGAAATGCAAGAAATGCATTATTGCTCAGTCTGCAATATCTTTCCCAGAACAAACACCAATTGCAAATAACATACTAAAAATAAACCTGAAAAATCTGTTTAGAACAGCTACTATGTTGCAAAGAGTGAACTACCACTGGCAAAATTTAGCAGTCTTTGCAAACTTCAAAAAGCAAATGGCCTCGATCTTGGTTCCACTTGTCTCTTACCCGTGACTTCAGTGGAAATTTCAAATTCAGGATCTGACACAGACTGATTCATGTCCTACACAGTTCTTACAAGTTCATAGAAATTTCTGTTCAATTAGAACCAAGTATTTGAGTTGATGATTGTAATTTTTATACAATGTTGTAATTTGTTTTTCAACAATTTTTTGATTAATGTTTTGTTTCCTTTACAATATTATACTTTAATGTATAATATTGTAAAGGAAACAAAACAGGAAACAAAACATCAATCAAAAAATTGCTCTCTTTTTTATTCGGGCTACTTAAATTTATTTTGGGCTACCAAAAACTGAAGAGTCCCTGCCCGAAGGGCTACCAGGGATTTTGAAATTTTGAGAGCCCTGTGAGGGTTCCCAACAAATGCAATCATATGGTGGGATGCTGTAAACAGAACAAACCTTAGTCAGGAGAACAACTGAGATAAACTATCCACAATATAAGGTTAGTCATTAATATACTGCAACAACAGTAGCTGTGAGAGAATTCAACATTAATGAATCAATGGTACAGAAGTGGAGGAAGCAAGAAGAATGAGTAAAGTTTGGCTTATCTGCCTGTTTTGTTTCACTTAATGCGTCTTTTGTATGAGCAGTGCACCTTATAATCTGGTGTGCCTTATGGTCTGTAAAATACAGTACTTGCTTTAATTCAGTTACTTTATTGCTGCTAAAGGTGGTTCTACAAGCTTTTGAATCATGGGGTTGTGAGAAACGTTCCTTTGCACAGAACTGTAATACATTCTTTCAAATGGCCAGCAGGAGACGACATCTTTGATTGCAGAAATGAAATCCAATTGCATAAAACAATTCGTCAAGTTAGAGACCCTATCGCTCGCTTTAATTAATATCTAGTAAACACTTTCCTGAAGAATTTATGGTCTCAATCCCTTGTTTTGAGTGTGAAATAATTCATCATGATGTTCAAGATAAAGCACAGTGTAATTTAGGCCCTGATTACCTTGTGATGAAGAGTTTGCTACCGTATGAGTGAAGTGTCCTTGTCTTCGCAGTCGGATCCACTTCTCATTAAAGAAACGTGATGACACAGTAATGATGTCCATTTTAAGTGTAGTGAAGAGATGATGTTTGGTGATGATGATGTCTTAAAGATCTAGGGAAGTCGAAACATAACATCCTTATTTTACCCGAACCTTTGCACAGTACAGCATGTGTAAAGATAAACTATCCTTATGTTGCATGCTGCTCTTTGGTTCAGGCTCCTGGGGACAACATTTGTACAAGCACACATGTTTTCATCCATATATTTCTATAATAATGGTGATATCGTTCTTGCTGTGGAGGATCACAACGCTTGCATATTTACTAGTTAAATACGTTGCTCTAAAATACATTCTTTTCAGATCAGACCGTCATCTGAAGGATTTAACAGTGGTATTTTTTAATATATCACAGTCTGTAACCAAGCACCTCTATTCTAAAAACAACACTAGATATTACAAGGTATTAACACTGGATAACAACATATGTTCTGAGTCATGAAATTAAGTGCTTGACTTAGTAACAGTAAGAAAAAAGTTTTGTGTTGAAATGAAATCTGATTGGTTTGTAAAAGTTTTTAAAATAATTTTTATACGTCACATTAATGTAACAACCTTTGAGTTACCCCAAATCTTTGTTAAAGTGATGCCGAATATCACACACAAAAACCTCAGCTATAAGCTTACAGCTTATTAGCCCCATGATGCTTTAGTGAGGACGTCCGAGGCTGCACATCACAACTTCGCCAGTAAATTCTCACTTTAATTTACTCCTATTAGTAAACTTTATCATCAACTTTGCTGGTGATTTTAACAGTTGCTTGCAAACTGGAAAATAATGAGTGAGGAATCACTATTAAACTATATGTGTTCTTACATAATCTTACGTGTTGTGACTGCACAGTGTTTAAAGGGGATCCAGTGATTTTAGTAATGTTTGTTTTTTCCATATAACATGGGGGAAAAAAGTTCTGCTCATATTTTAGCTTTATGCTCTCTTTCCAAACATATCTGCCAAAAATATAATTCAGTCAGGACAAAGATAATGAAAGAAGATTGATGTATTGATGACAGAACAGAAATTTACATGTAAAGTGACATAGACACTTTTAAATAGCAGAGCAACCAGAATATAACCACATGGCAACCAACTGAGCCAAGTCCCCTACTTCAAAGAGGCGGGTTGCACACGGGTTGCAGATGAGTCTGCAGACCGATGCAAACTGACTGTAACATTCTTATGTTTCAGGTACATGGGCCAGACGTGGCCGTCAAAAAGGCCAGGTGGGTCTGGTAATCAGACACCAGTTATTTGCAAACCTTAGCCAATCTGCAAGACTGCAGTTGTTTGGAGACAGGTTGGTTCCCACATGTCTGACTTGCTGTAACATCTGAGCAACAGCTGGTGGTAGAGTAGGTCATCTACCAATCAAAAGGTTGGGGGTTTGATTTCCGGCTCCTCCAGCCCATGTGTCGAAGGTTCCTCGGGCAAGATACTGAACCCTGAGTTGGTTGAGGCTGAGGGTTTTGCACACTCAAACTCAACCAGCTGGTTGCCTTAACTCTTGGCAACATTCATTGCAATGAATGGGCAACCAACAATTTTTGTGGTTACAAAGGACATATGTATATTTTTCAACTTAAGGTCATTTTTAGCTTACAAAGCCAATTTCTTCTAGCTACTTTCTGTGCGTAAAAAATCAGTGGAAATCCCCTTTAAACTGAAATCTATATTTTCAGAAGAAATACCAGCTTTCCCCCAAGAAAAACAGAAATGCTATTTTGAGCAAGTAATCATTTTTAAATAATGGTCACAGCCAAAAACTGTAATCATAACACCATTAAGTTATTTGTTCTGGAGCAGATAACAGCAGGAAACTAAAGTTAGCACATCTCACATTCACATTTTGTTTTATGCTGTTCGTTCCTATATAAACATCTAGCACGAAAAGGCAAAACGAGAGTAATGCTGCATTTGTAATAAAGAGACTGACTGCAACGCTGTGGCGAGAGGTTTGCTGTGATTGCAGCAACACTGCATCACTCTGTATTCAGTTTCCCTGTAAGAAAAATGTGAATATGAATCTGGCCCTCATTATTCATGAGTTTTTTGGGGGAGCTCCTCCTCTTTAATTGCTGCATTTTAGAGAAACCAAACCACGTGCAAAGAAATGCATGTTGGGTACTTTTGTCATCCACATTGGCGGTATCTCTCTCTCTCTGTTGTTTTACTTCAGATGTTGCGCAAATTGTGATTAGTACCATTTCTAGAACTCGTTTTCTGTTCCACTTGTGTGATTTTATTTTAGTTCTTCAAACTCTGTCAGTATCATCTTCCTCCTCCCTCAATATATCTGTGGTTTCATTTAATATCACATTCACTTCATATTATTTCACTTAATTTGTGGACGTTCTAAGGTTACCCTGTAATTTTAACAACTTCCATTTGTTTCACAGGGGGCACACTTTCTGCTCGGCTGGAAAATCATCAGTTGCCAAAGGCAGCAGATTAGAGCCTTTGATACTGATTCATCCACGATCACCACTGTCAGCCTCGACAATCTAACATTCACACCTACCTACACACAGTAATTGGCTGTGGTGTGTGTGGGGGCGTGCAAGCAGCTTTTTTTCCTTTTCCTTTTGTCTCCTGTGATGCAAAGTAGCTTTTTTAAGCATAACCGCAGTTTTTAGCACATTACGAGATACACGCTCCATCTTTATCAGCTTTACTGGCATCAATCACCAAGACTAACCACTGATTGGAAAATATTTGTAATGACTTTCTAATGAATAGAAAGAACTTCAGCATATTAGAATGAAATTATTAAATGGTATTTGTGCTTTTTTTATTCATCATTTTATGCCACTTAAATGTTTTAGAAGTTTCATAGTATTAATGAGTTTGAGGTAGTTGACCAGTAGCTTCCAGTATGAATCTGAATTTGCTTACATTTGTACATTTGCATGATTGTGGAGGTAGCGTTTCGATTGTTCTTTAAAGGCAGTTTTTCAGTGACTGCTGGATGTCTTCCATTAAAATATTCACGTTTGCTAAGAGGTGCAAAACTAATACACTGATGAAGTGTTTTAGATATTTTGTGGTGTAGTTTGTCATTCATAATCATTCACTGGCGCCTATGCAGCATCCTTTATGCTACACTTTTCCCTCCATTTGATGTGATCTATCAAGATAATGTAATGTTTTATTCTCATGTACTGTGTACACAAAACCCTAGGCTACGTGGAACAAATTTCATATCACAAGACGCAAAGCTGAGCTATATTAACTGCCAGATGATTGAATACAAAGGCTAACACAATATCTAATCTGTCTTAGTTTATCTTCCAATATTTTTGGGGGGTGTTTCTATTAATAAGGCTCATAGTGGTTTGTTTAAACATGTTAATTTTCACTCTGGTTGTTTTATCAGATGACTAATATTTGGCTGTTGTGCCATATCAGTTTTGGGATAAACAGGCTAAGTGTACAAAGTGCAATGAAGAGCTGAAGAACTTTTTTTGTAACAAAAATGTCTTTGTGTGCTCAGCACAAAGGCTGGATAATGAGATAAACAGACAGAAAAAAGGCTATTAGTCTAATTCTTATTTCAAATAAATAGAGACAAAATACCGACCAAGCCTTATGATGGCAAAGATCGTGCATGGATCTTAAATTAGGTCTGTATATTTAGCCTGCATAAGTACTGGCATTGTTAGCTTTTGATGTGGTCACACGTCTTTGTGGTTCCACACGTGATCAGCCAAACCTTTCTTAGCAGGGCGAGGACAGACGACAGGACCTGCTTACCTTATTGGATGTTTGTGGTTCAGATACAGGAAAATAATATGAAAGTGACCAATATAGTCAGATTGTCTTTGGTTTATGGACTGTTAGAAGGGTTAGTTAGTCATACTGTTATTTTCATTTCAACTCGTAAAACTTACTTTAATTGTAGAAAATTAACATGTGTACTCTCTAACCATCATTTTAAAGTGTAACCATATTTAACCTGTGACATCAGATAGTTAATGACTGTCCTTCATGGGGCGGTAGTGTAACAGTATGGCTTTGTTTCGGGTTTCTCTTGCTAAGACTGTAATTATTCAGTTATCCCACACCTGATACGGTGAAATTGCCAGTGAACTAACTTTTTCTGATTCTGCTTCATTACTGCTTTTCTTATTGACAGCAGTCATTTCTAACTCTTGATCCGTAAGCGCCCTTCCCGAGTGGACCACCGCACTCTCGACTCTCGCACTCCTATTCACCTCAGCCGTGTCATTCAACTTGTTGTCATTATGGACTCGATTTCTTAGTCCCAACACAAAATGGTTGTGATTAACAACTTCTCTAGAAACAGTACCTTCACACGGTGCTTGCACAGACCTTCTTTTCCTCCTCCACCCAACAATTCTGCTCCACAGCTGGCTCTGCACAACGCAACAAAAAGGCCTGGACTTGCATATCGCCTCGAAGCCCCTCTTAAAATTCTCATTGTAGTAGCCATAGATGATGGGGTTGACGCTGGAGTTCGAGAAAGCTAGCCAGTGTGCGAAGGGGAAGATGTAGCTGGTCAGAAGGTCCAGCTGGTTCCCATCCAAGTCTGCATAGTCTGTTATCATCATGAGGGTCCAGAGAGGCAACCAGGACAACATGAAAAGCAAAGCTACCAGAATGAGCATCTTTATCACCTTTATCTTTTTCCTCGATACCCTCGGATGAGCGTGTCTCCTGCTTCCTTCCTGGACTGTAGCATTGGCCAAGTGCGGCTCCTTGTTTGCAAACACAGAAGAACACAGTTTGACTCCAATGCTTATGTACATCAGTGAGATTACTGTGAGGGGCAGCAGGTAGATGTGTGCAAACAAAACCACTGTGTAGACATTTCTCATCCGAGGGTTGGCAAAGTTTTCGTAGCAGGTGTACAAGGGCAATGTCTGATTGAAGTTGTTATTATATATCATGTAATGGAAAGGGACTTTCTCCACAGTCAGGGCAACTACAGCAGGACACATGAAGGCCACGGCTAACACCCAGATCGAGACGATTGCTAATTTGGCAACGAACACCGTCAGCTTGGGTCGTAGTGGGTACACAATACAGCGAAACCTGCAGTGGACAAGGAAACAAAAGAAGCATTGTTATGAATTAATGAAATAAACTTGTGGGTTTTCAGAGATAAATATCATAACTTGTTTAATTAATTTCTTTTTAACCCTGTGAGATAAATCCATTACATCACAACTGTTTTACAGGAAGAAGAAAAGAAAAAAGTGTAAATTGTTTCCGATGTGTCATTCCTATGTAAAAAGTCTGTGGTTGTATATCAATTGCATTGAATTTTTTCATGTTTGTTAAAAAGTAGTTTCAGGTATGAAATGATTTCCTAGAGGTAGAGCATGCAATACTTTCAACTTCTGGCCAAAAACTTTCTATTCCAAGGTAGTAGGCAACCTGTCTCAAACACTTGTGGTCTGACTTTTACCGACTGCAGTCTTTGTCAAACTGGCAAAGGTTTGCAAATAATTAGTGTTTAATTTAAAAACACAGACAGACTTTGTATTGCATTTGCATATTTTGCATTAGTCTGTGCAAAATAGCAGAAGACACATCTCTCTGCAATATGGGACTTGACTCAACTGGCTGACTACTGGTTGCATTCTGGTTATTTCTATATGAAATCAAGGTTGTCCTAAAAGCAGTGTCCATTTAATATTGCAGTTCAGTTGCTCTCCTGCAGAAACTGCATCATTGAGGAGGAATTTTAGAACTTCTTTTTCATATGTATGTCATTTTAGTTGGATTCTAGTTGGAGTAGCTAATTTGAATTTCTGTGAATGTAGATGACAACACTCATCTCAATTTTTGCTGATTTATAACAGTTAATTGATGTATTATCACAGACAGATTTTATGTCATTTTGAACTTAACTCCATTCAGTCACAGACCTATTATCAGACTGACTGCGTCTGCTTGCCATTTTGTTGTTGTCTTAATGCACCAAGGTCACGCTGAAGATGACAAATGAATATGAGTGGATGCAGATCTGATCTTCATTTTCAAAAAACTAAAAAACAAAACAGATTTCAAAGGCAACAGGATCAAAAGTTGACTGCACATCCTTGCATTAATGTTGGTTGCAAGTTCCTAGAGTGATCTTAGCAATAAGTGACAAAATAAAGCTGTTAAATATTTGGGTTTTTTGTCAGTCTGGGTATGGCTGGTTGGACTGTCCAACTTAAATTTATAAGTAAAAACAACGGCGTTCCCAGAAAGGTTCAGGTCCTCTGTAAAATGTAAAAATAAAACTGAACGCAGTGACTTGCAAATCTCACAAACTCACATTTTGTTCACAGTATAACACAGAAAATGCATCAAATACTTAAACTGAGACAATTTCACATTTAATGGAAGATATCAGCTCAATTTGATACACTTTTCATACCATCATTAGGCCAAAGGTGTATATTTGTCCGCTGCTGTTAGTAAATAGTATTGTTCTAAAATGAAATAGGAATAGAGCAAACATTGCACCACTAACATTATTAGAATTTTTATATATTTGTCCATTATTTATTTCACTGTTATTGTGTTATATTCCATCAAGAACCAAAGAACAATGTGCACTTACCTTTCAACAGCAATAGCCACAAGGGTGAAGACTGATGCAGACACTGACACGCCCTGCACAAAGCCGCTCATCTTACACACAGTGTTGGAGAAGGGCCAACCTGTTAAGAAAGTAACATCATTGACAATACAAGGAAATAACTGTCCCAGTGATTTTAGAAATCCTTAACATCAGTCTGATTATATTGCTGCAGGAAGAAAATTGAGGTTGGCAATCGGTTTTTAGACTCCATGCTGTACAATCTTGGACAATGCCATGTCTTTGTTGTCGAACGACAGTAGACACACAAAGTGAGACGTGGCATTTAGAATGGAAGACGTATCCGTTCACATTTTTCTTCCTTCCGCTTCACGGTGATTGTTTCATTTTTCAGCGGCAGCAGAAACAGAGTCTTCAAACACAGCTGAGAGCGTGACTATAGCCTCCCAATTTCTTTTCTACGATGAACGGCAAATTGCTCGAATTGAGCGCGATGGGATTGTAGCAGTGGGCTGGTGTGCTGAAAAAATTTGAAATCAATTGACAGTGACCTCGGGGTGTTGGAAAATTGCAGCTCTATAGGCAAACATTTCATGTCAAATAATACTGTACCTTCCTCACTCCATTGCACACCATCAGGCAGAGGATGTGTGAGGTGCTAAATACCTCTATATGATTATGGATTACAACAGTGCATAATAATGTTGATACTTTTCCTGCATTGTATATAATTTCTGCAGGACAAATAAGCAGGTGAAATTTCTGAGTTCAAGCAAAGCGGCATTTTCTCCCTGCAGAAACTTGCTGTGGCTAAGAATCCATGTGTAAGAATGATCATTAGAGCTTATAGGCTGAAAATCTCAAAGTGCTAAAAACAAGAAAACACAAACAAAAGATTTTGTAAGAAAAAAACCCTTAGGGACAAAAAGGTGCGACAGAGGACAAAATATAAAAGAAACTCCAGTCAGCATTGTGAAATGCCTAGAAAGGATTTTTATTGTGAATTTAGGGGTTCACTGGCTTCTCCATCAGACCTCTTAACATAAGTTCATATTTATCACTTTTTCCTCGGGTCATTTAATAATCAACACCAGAAACCAATCGCCCTAGATTCAACATACAGAATGAAAGTTCTTCTCTGGACCAGAGCTCATTTAAAATGGACTGAGACAAAGTTGGAAACTGTTCTGCTGTCAGACGAATCAAAATTTTAAAATTCGTTTTGGAGAACACAAATGTCACGTCCTCCAAACAAAAGAGGAGAGGGACTGTCTGTTATCAGCAGATTTCAAAACCCTGCATGTCTGATGGTATGGGGGTGCATCAGTGTCTATGAAAACCACAGCTTGCACATCTGGAAAGGCACCATCAGTGATGAAAGGTACTGTATATAAAGGTTTTAGAGCAACATATGCTCCCACCCAGAACACTAAACTGCATTCTACAGCTATTGCAGCAGCATCGCCTCATATGTTGAACTGACCTGCCTGCAGTCCAGACAGAGCAGCTAGAATCCTACAGTACTGATTGAATTGAATGGATTGTTGTTAAAAGAGGATGGCATGGTCCCTACTGTGTGATGCTACCATGAGCTGGCATTTTGTATAGCAAAATGGCTCAATTTAAACACTTATGTTTTCAGTTGTGTTGCGATTCGGGTCCCAACTTTGGAATTGTGGATGGAGTTGGAGTTGTATGATAATAATAATTATAATAATGGCAATTCTTTACTGTATTCTCCCGATGGTTCTTGCACAGAGCTCACTGAGCTGCCACCCACACGTTCCACCTTTTGTCACTTCACCATCTGTACATTTAAATTATTGTGAGCAGCCCTAAAATAAAGACAATGACATCAATAGCATGGTTCATCCTCATTATCATATCATGAGACAAGTTCAGCCAATTCCATTCTGTTCAGTTCAAATTTATTTACATAGTGTCAAATCACAACAACTGTTGCCTCGAGGTGCTTTAAATTGTATATCGCAAGGTAAAGACCCTACAATATTAGAAAGAAGACCCCCAGGAATCAGACGAAATGAAAAGAAAATGTTGATTGCTGCTATCAGTTCAGCATCTTGTGAAATAATCAGTCAGACTGCTGTAAAATTTAAAAATAAAACCCGCAGTAAAACCTGCATCTTGCTGTTTGGTGGTGGACACTGCTAGAGGACTAAAGACCCATCGATCAGCAGGCTCATTGCTATGCATCTCCATTCACAAGGTGCTTTGCAAAGTCTTTTTATGGTTAAATGCCATGCCAAGCGTGAAATAGGGATCCACATATGCATTTAATTTATAAAGGGGAATTGTCTGCAGTTTATATAAACCTGATTATCCTTTGACACACAGATTTTAGTCTCTGTGCACATATACACTTCTAGTATGGTCCCATGTGCTGTTTTGTAAATGAGGCCCCAGGTCATTGTTTTAATAATGCATCATCAGAGTCACTGTCACACACCATTGCAACCAAACCACTACAGGAGGGGCTCAATCTCTCATAGTATAAAACACAGAGGACAGACACTGAGTCACACTAGGCTGCACGGACAACATACTCGCTGTTGGTTTACGTTGATTCACAGCTTAAAGCTTAAAGTAAAGTAAAATGCTTATGAAAAACAAAAACTTTTCAGGTGGTGATGATTTATCACCGTGTTTGACACTGGTTTTAAAGGCATCTATAGTATTGTGTGCGATACAAACCTGTAGTAGATGGAGAATTTCATTATTTTCATTCATGGTTATTCATGCTTTTATTTCATCTCGCTTAGATTATTGTAACACTCTTTCTTTGTTTGAGCAAAAGAAACCTTGACCGTCTCCAGTTAGTCCAGAATGCTGCTGCAAGGCTTTTAACAAAGACACGAAAAAGAGAGCATATTACACCAGTATTACGTTCATTACACTGGCTTCCAGTACATTTTAGAATTCATTTTAAAATCTTGGTACTGACGGAATGCTCTCCCTCCATCATTACATTGCCTTGACTGTATTTATTCTTTTAAAAAGCCGCTTAAGACTCATTTATTTAGATTGGCTTTTAATTAGATTTGTACTGTCTTCCGTGGAGGAAGCAGAGTCTGTGGATGAGAGAAGGGTCTGGCTGCAGCCTCCGGGGAGCGCCATATCCGGTCGTTAAGTGATGACGTGACGAATCCTACTTCCGGGCCTAAAGTAGTCTGCGTTTAACTCAATTTTGTTGTAATTTCTACTCATAGTTGTATGAATCCAATTATAACGCAAAGGTCGCTACCCAATTTATTGACTCTGTCAACAATGTTGAAATGATTAAAAGTGTTGATAGGCTTTTTTGTGACAGTGCAATTACTGAAAAAGAGATATTGACATCTATTGAATTTCTTAAAAACAACAAATCTCCAGGCACAGATGGGCTGGTGGCTGAATTCTATAAATCATTTTCTTCTCAGCTTGCACCCTTTTTGTTGCAGGTTTATAATGAAAGTATTGAAAGGGGCACTCTTCCTCCCAGCCTTACTCAGGGACTTATTACTTTAATTCCCAAACCTAAGAAGGACCTACTTTTTATAGACAACTGGAGACCAATAAGCCTCCTAAATAATGATTATAAAATATTAGCTCTATTGCTAGCTAGAAGAATTAAATATATTTTGGACGATATTGTAGACGAGACACAGTCTGGTTTTATGACAAACAGGCACATCTCCAATAATATTAGACTCGTCTTGGATATTCTGGACTACTCAGCATTAATATCTGATGACTCATTTATCCTTCTCCTGGACTTCTATAAAGCCTTTGACTCAATTGAGCATGAATTTATATTTCTTACACTTCAGAAATTTGGTTTTGGTGATATCTTCTGCAGAGCTATCAAAACTCTGTATTCCAATGCTAATAGTTCTATTAGAATGAAAAATGGCACCACTTCTCGTTTTAGTCTTAATCGAGTAGAATGCCATAGCCTATTTTTTTATGCCCAATGCCCTCATATTGATAGCCTTGAGGGTATAACATAGCAGAGAGATTGTATCAGTCAATGCAGATGATACAATTTTCTTAAAGCCAGAAGTCATTGCTCGGTAGAGGTTCTCAAAAGGATTGGTCCTAAACTTAAATAAATGTCAGTTATTACCTGTCAAAGAGTGTAATGTTCAGAGTATTTGTAATATAACAGTTAAAAATGAAGCAACATATTTAGGTCTGATTATCTGCAAAGATCCAAAAGACAGAATTTTACTAAATTTTCCCCCAATTATTAAAAAATCTCAAACCAAATTAAATCAATGGTTGCAGAGAGATTTAAGTTTAAGAGGAAGGGTATTGCTCTCAAAAGCAGAAGGTCTGTCTCGACTGACTTATGCAGCAATTTCTCTGCATGTGGACGGCAAAACTTGTAAGGATATTGACCGAATGCTCTTCAACTTCCTCTGGAAAAACCGGACACATTACATCAGAAAAAGTGTATTGATGAATGACTATGAACACGGTGGTCTCAATGTTTTGGATTTTACTACTCTAAACAATATCTAAAAATCTAGATATAGAGATATATTTATTTATTTTTTTTAAACATTATGTTTATTGAATTTTATATCACAGAACAAGCAAAGAATAGTACAGTTAACATGAGATTTATATTAAAGAACATAGTCCCCAAAATAAACAAATATAAATTAAAAGAAACAATAATAATAATAAAAATAAATAAATAATAAAATAAAACAAAACCGATGCACAGCATGGGTAAAACAAACAAAGTAAGACGCGAACGAAAAATAAAAACAGCAAAAACAAAGAAACAGATAACAAAGAAAACAAAAAACAAACAAAAAAACAAAACAAAAAGAAAACCACACACACACACAAAGAAACCCAAAACTCCGCACCAAGTATCACTTTCTAAATTAATTCCCTTCATAATGTCTCAGAAACTCAGTTAAAGGTAACCATATTTCTTCAAAATCTACTCCCTTTCCTCTGACAATATAAGTAAGTTGTTCCAATACAATACATGATGCCATCTCCTTCACCCACATATGACTTGAGGGTACATCCACTTTCTTCCAATACAAAGATATTAAGCGCCTAGCTTGCAGGAGGCCAAAGTCAATTAATTTTAGCTGTCTGGTGCTAAAGTCACAGTTCTTTGGATATATACCCAACACACACATTCTTGCTTCAACAGGTATATTTACTCCAACAATCTTAGATAAAGTTTGCGTGATTAATTTCCAGTACTGTTGTAATTTTGGACAGCTCCATACACAGTGGAGCAGAGTGCCCTTCTCGTCTAAACATTTACTGCAGCTATCTGGGATGACAGGCGACCAGCGATTCAGTTTGACTGGGGTTATGTAAGTTCTCATCAACCACTTATATTGGAGGAGTTTCATCCTTGTATTAATTGATTGTCTTTGGGCTTTTAAACATGCAGTTTCCCAGTCCACCTCGTGTATCTCCTCTTGGATGTCAGCCCTCCATGCGTCCAACTTGTCAGTGGCAGATTCCCCATCATGTGTTAACAGAGCTGTATAAACCGAAGAGATATGACCTCTGCCCACTGGCTTTTGAAGTATGACATTCTCCAATTGTGATAATGGTGGCTCAGATACAATCTGTTTATATTTTGACATAATGAAATGTTTAACTTGTAGATATTTAAAAAAAATGTTTTTTGGGGATGCTGTATATTTGGCATAGCTGATCAAATGTAAGAAGGTTGCCATCCTTATAAAGATCTGCCACCTTCTGTACACCTTTATCTGCCCAGATTTTGAAACCCCCATCC
>NW_024582772.1:483664-503838 GCF_018398535.1 Haplochromis burtoni
GAGAGATCTTGCAAAACCAGTTCAGTAATAAAGCAACAAAACTGCAAGCGACCCCGTCCACATGTGAATTCTGATGTCTGTCCAGGCAGAATCATTTCTGTTCTAGCAAAGTGCTTTTTATTACTGCTTATGTTATTTGTTGAAGCCAGTCCTCCCCCATATTGCAATACACACATACATATCAGTACTTGGTTTGAAGTCTCTATTGCTGGCTGCTGATGTTGTGGCAGAAGTTGTCTACATGCAGTGATTTAAAATGACGATGAGGATAACTCAGAGTCGTTCTTTTTATGTCTATCTGCTCACAATACTGCAGAGCAAACTACATATTTTTTCTATAGGAATGTTACAAATCCTGGAGAGAGAAACTGCAGAGTAGAATTTAAAGCATAAATTAGTGTAGTCTTCTTAATCATAGGGTTACTGCAGATTATTGTACCTGATTTTTTTTAAATTAATTACATCAGACCATTTTATACAGTCCAAGTACACCGGTCAAAATTTTAAGACCAGTTGAAAAATTGCAAAAAAATAAAATAAAACAAAATCATATTTTGCATGTTTGGATCTTAACAAGGTTCCAGGCAGACCTTCAACATGCAACAAGGTGAAATGGGAATGAGACAAAACATTTTTTGAACATGCAATTTATGGAAAAGCACACTTAAACTGAAAGTTTTTTACAGCTGATCAAAAGTTCAGGACCACATGCTTTAAAATGTCAAATCTGTGCAAAAATGTGGATTCATTGTCCTTTTCTGTCAGGTAGTCACACTGTCATGACGTTCTGATGGCAAAGGCAAAAAAACACCTTTCCCTATTTGAACATGGTCGGGTTGTTGAACTGCATCTGGCAGCCCGCCATTGCTGCTGAGGTGGGACGCAGACAGTTATTTGGAATTTCTTAAATGATCCTGAGAGTTATGGAACAAAAACGTCAAGTGAAAGACCCACTGAGCCGGAGAATCCATAAAGCTGTCCGTCAAGACAAATTAATTCCGTTACTGGTGCCGACTGCAGCCCCATAACCATCAGGCAGCACCTGAGACTGAAGGGCTTCAAAAACAAAAAAACCTATTCAAAGACCTAGTTTCCTTGAACAACACAGAACCGACCGTTGTTAGGTTTTGTATTGTTGATTGTCATTTATGCTTAGAAATATTTAACCATATATGCTTAGAGGTGTATAATCAATTGTGTAGTGATAGGACTGTGATCTTTAGCAGGCTGCAAAGGCTTGGTGTGCATTCTAGAGTGGAATGCACACCCACATCCTAGGAGCATAAGAGAGGTCCTATCTTCTCTTTGTTGATATATGGTATAGCAAACACACGTATATCTCTTTAAGTATAAGAGCCTTTTGTTCAGATGGACCCACTAGACTCCTGGCACCAGCTTTGGGGAGTCTTCACAGGGTCACATCTTGACCTCACACAAATCACACACACACACACACACACACACACAAAGGCAAGGTACTCTTTGTGTGTATGTAGACGTCATATGTTAATGAACCTATGCATATTCATGTAACCTAATAAAAGAGCAGTGTTATGGGAGAACAGACGAGAGCAACTGGGGTCAAGCGAAGGAACGGCGTTTGTCCGGTTCTCTCCCGTGCACGAGAAACATGAAGAACTTTGCCTACTTCGTGTCTTGCTTGCTGTGTAATTATATTGTCTTCAACGTTCCAGCGAATAGGTTCAAGCTACAAACCTATCAACCGTTTTGCAAGACAGTGTCAAACATGGGACATTGAAAGGCGTAAGAAATTTTTAATCTCTGATGAGGAAAAATTTAGCCTTGATGGTCCTGATGGTTCCAATGTTAGTCCACCTGAGATTTTTTTCTACGCGCCACAGTAGAGGGGGCGCCACAATGGTCTGGGGTGCTTTGCCCTTCAGTGGAACAATGGAGCTTCAGGAGGTGCAGGGGCATCAAATGGCCGCTGGCTATGTTGAGAGCTTCCCTCTTGACTGAGGGCCCTCGTCTGTGTGTTAACGACTGGGTTTTTCAACAGGACAACACTACAGTACACAATGCCTGCAGGACAAGGGACTTCTTCTAGGAAAAAAAAAATAACTCTTTTGGACCATCCTGCGTGTTCCCGTGATCTAAATCCAACTGAGAACCGTTGGAGATGGATGGCAAGGGAAGTTTACAAAAATGTACAAACAGTTGCAGACAGTAGATGCCTGTCGTGCAGCGATCTTCACCACTTGGAGAAATGTTCCCACTCACCTCATGGAAAAGCTTGCATTAGACATGCCGCAACAAATTTTGGAAGTTATCAGTAATAGTGGTAGAGCTTCTCATTACCGAGTTCATGTTTGAAATTTTCTGTTGCATGCTCAAAAACATTTTGTCTCAATCACATTTCTTCTTGTTGCATGTTGAAGCTCTACTTGGAACCTTGTTAAGATCCAACCATGCAAAATATGAGTGGTCTTAAACTTTTGATCTGGACTGTATATACCCCCTTTCATAAATCAGAAAGAACTGCCACATTAAACCACCTAGCACTAAACGAAGCAGCCAGATTTCACATGGTCCAATGACACAGTAACATATTTCTAAGGCAGGGCTTTTAACCTTGGTAGTGGTCATCAAACTGAAGCACAGGTCTATATACAGTGTAAAAAAAAGTGCTGTTTTTACAGGAAAATGCTGGCAGGGACTTCCTGTAAAAAAAAAAATATAGCAGCACAGTAGATAGCTTTACATACAAAATATGTAAACTGATTTACAGTGAATGAAACTCACAACTGTCTAATCTAACATTTTATGCTCCCGTGTTCTCTCTCCACTCTGCAGATGGTTCGTTTGCTGTAGCCGTGAACTAGCAGGTCTTCTCCTGCTCCTCAGAGATGAGCTACAGATGCACATTCAAAATTAGGCGCACTGAGTGCAGCAGAGAGTAGCCTAGTGATGTGCGATACCACTGATTTCCTTTCTGATCCAATACCAAGTAGAATTCAGGGTGTTATCGACGCTACTGATCCGATACCGATACTTTGTACAAAAACGTATTTTATTTATTGTATCTTTTATTGTATCTCAAATTATAGCGTCATAATGATTACAGGACATTAGATTACTTGTTCTTATTCACTTAATAATGCAGAATTCATCATATAGAAATAAAAAAACTTAAGTTTGAACACCTTGCCTGCCTGCAGCACTAAAGGACTCCTGAGAGACGTCTTTCTCGCCCTAGCAGCACCTGTCCACTCCTCCTCTTCAGTTCGCCTCAACATAAGCTCGTCATATTCTGTGATATGATTTACTCTGAGGTGTTTGACAAGGTTAGTGGTGTTGCCACAACACCTCACTTTTTTGCCACATGTATCGCAAACCACGTCTCAGCTGTTTGTGGATGTAAAATACGTCCGCACATGACTCCATTTACGCTCAGCCATTGTTGTGAGTGCGCACGCCAAGGGGCTGCGACACATTTATACAGCCGTATTTCGCACATGACTATGAAAGGCGGAAGAGGAAGTAGTTCCTTCGAATGCAGAAAATGTTATAGTTTCCTTCCACTATGTTCCTGTTAATTATAAACTACAAATTTACCCTAAATTACTAAAATATCTATATTTTAATGTAAGAATTGATTCTAGAACATAAATGACTGGTATCGGAGGAATCGATATTTTAGTATCGATCCGCACATTACTAGTAGCCTACAGTAGCCTACAGCTCTGTGGAGAGAAGGCACCATAGACATCCTGTCACGGTCCCCGTGTCTCTCTGGCTGGCTCACGCTGGCTACAGGTTTTGTTGTTGTTGTTCTTTTTTGTTTTTGTTTTCTTTGTCTCTCCTCCTCTCTGCCTGGGTGGAGCTCATTACGGGCTCTCGCTCTTGGCCCACGCACCTGTGTGATTGTGTCCACCTGCTGCTGATCTGGCTGATTTCCCCAGCTGCTATTTAAGGCAGTGGCACAGAGCAGCTCACCGCTGGAACGTTGAACCTCCTGAGTTCGTGCTCTCGGCATTTTCAAAAGAATCCCCTGTGTGTATTTTGCTGTGGAACTAACGTTAACTTCTGTGTGTAGATATCCCTCTTCTGGACCAAATCACGGGACCTGCCCGGGTGTGGCAGCGTGTGTGGAGTTTTGGAGCGAGTGCGGCTGAAGAGGAGTGCGTGTGTGCGGAGGAGCTGTGGCGGTGACTGTGTGGAAGAGGAAGCGTGTGTGTGGATTTCCCCCCCCTCCTTCTCTCCCTGGAGCCCTGGACCCCCCTCCCAACTCACTGTACATATATATAGCACTGAGGTGATCCCTGTTGTAAATAAATAATCTCCTTTTGTTCTCAAAGAAAGAGCTGTCTGCGCGTGAGTCCGTCCAGTAGCCATGACACATCCTATGGGAGGCACTGTTAGGTTGTTTAGCCTGTGATATGATACATTGCTAAACTAACCCAAAAACAGTAGTCTAGTCTAAGTATCAAATTACAATTAAAAGAAACATAAAAAATATAAGGATTATGACTGAGCAGAAGTGTTACTTAGGCTATCGATAATAATTTCTTATAGGTTACTCTACAATAGGCTGCAAATAGCCTGAATGATTAGAAAACCGACAATGTCATTATAATTGTATATCTTTATATAGCCTATAAATAGAGAAGTAACCTCTCAAGTTCACAATGACATATATACCTGAATTTGCATAATTTCATGAATAATGTTAAAAGTAGGTCCGTTGCAGGCCTACAGTATAAACTTGTAAAGTGACTTACAGTGGGGCAAAAAAGTATTTAGTCAGCCACCGATTGTGCAAGTTCCCCCACTTAAAATGATGACAGAGGTCAGTAATTTGCACCAGAGGTACACTTCAACTGTGAGAGACAGAATGTGAAAAAAAAATCCATGAATTCACATGGTAGGATTTGTAAAGAATTTATTCGTAAATCAGGGTGGAAAATAAGTATTTGGTCACCTCAAACAAGGAAAATCTCTGGCTCTCACAGACCTGTAACGTCTTCTGTAAGAAGCTTTTCTGTCCCCCACTCGTTACCTGTATGAATGGCACCTGTTTGAACTCATCATCTGTATAAAAGACACCTGTCCACAGCCTCAAACAGTCAGACTCCAAACTCCGCCATGGCCAAGACCAAAGAGCTTTCGAAGGACACCAGGAAAAGTATTGTAGACCTGCACCAGACTGGGAAGAGTGAATCTACAATAGGCAAGCAGCTTGGTGTGAAAAAATCAACTGTGGGAGCAATCATCAGAAAATGGAAGACATACAAGACCACTGATAATCTCCCTCGATCTGGGGCTCCACGCAAGATCTCATCCCGTGGGGTCAAAATGATCATGAGAACGGTGAGCAAAGATCCCAGAACCACACGGGGGGACCTGGTGAATGACCTGCAGAGAGCTGGGACCAAAGTAACAAAGGTCACCATCAGTAACACACTACAACGGCAGGGAATCAAATCCCGCAGTGCCAGACGTGTTCGCTGCTGAAGCCAGTGCATGTCCAGGCCCGTCTGAAGTTTGCCAGAGAGCACATGGATGATACAGCAGAGGATTGGGAGAATGTCATGTGGTCAGATGAAACCAAAGTAGAACTTTTTGGTATAAACTCAACTCGTCGTGTTTGGAGAAAGAAGAATACTGAGTTGCATCCCAAGAACACCATACCTACTGTGAAGCATGGGGGTGGAAACATCATGCTATGGGGCTGTTTTTCTGCCAAGGGGACAGGACGACTGATCCGTGTTAAGGACAGAATGAATGGGGCCATGTATCGTGAGATTTTGAGCCAAAACCTCCTTCCATCAGTGAGAACTTTGAAGATGAAACGAGGCTGGGTCTTCCAACATGACAATGATCCAAAACACACCGCCCGGGCAACAAAGGAGTGGCTCCGTAAGAAGCATTTGAAAGTCCTGGAGTGGCCTAGCCAGTCTCCAGACCTCAACCCCATAGAAAATCTGTGGCGGGAGTTGAAAGTCCGTGTTGCTCGGCGACAGCCCCAAAACATCACTGCTCTCGAGAAGATCTGCATGGAGGAATGGGCCAAAATACCAGCTACTGTGTGTGCAAACCTGGTAAAGACCTATAGTAAACGTTTGACCTCTGTTATTGCCAACAAAGGTTATGTTACAAAGTATTGAGTTGTATTTTTGTTATTGACCAAATACTTATTTTCCACCCTGATTTACGAATAAATTCTTTACAAATCCTACCATGTGGATTCATGGATTTTTTTTTCACATTCTGTCTCTCACAGTTGAAGTGTACCTCTGGTGCAAATTACTGACCTCTGTCATCATTTTAGGTGGGGGAACTTGCACAATCGGTGGCTGACTAAATACTTTTTTGCCCCACTGTACATATAATTTGTGTATTTTTAAAAACAACTGACTAAAACTATAGTTTTTACAATATTTGCATGTCAAATTAACATAATTGTTTTGTTATGAGTATTAAAGTATTTCACTGTTTTTGTTCCCAATATTTGTAGTTTTAACAAATAAATTTGATTATAATCACACATTGATGTTGTAAATATAACAAAAACATTCTGTTTAATAGTTTACAAAAGTTCACTGTGATTGAAACAGAAAAATTGTGTTTTGGGGTTTACTATACATTTATGTAGGGATTTTACATGGTTTTTATATCAATTTTTACAGTGTATTATTTCTGTGTGAGGACTGTGGTGTGAAGGATAATCTGTATTGTTACAGTGTTGCTATAGCAACTCAGATATAATGACTCAGTGGAAGATGATCATGATAACAACCTTGAGAATCTGTGGAAGTCTGTGCAACCATGGATTCTTTGGTGGGGGTGGCTTAATTTTCACCCCAGTCTCAGAAAATAATGTGTCTGAAAAACATGTGAAATATGTCCTTCATTAATTAGCTCTGTCACTTGTTATTTCTTTAGAGGACAGATATGGAAGCAAGAAGCTACAGGACACCCTGAAGTAAAACTGAAGGCCACAATAAAGACCTAATATAGACCATAACAAACTTGAACAATAAAAGGGACAAACTGAATATTAACACAGACCTCTTCCTGTCCTTACACGGCCATCTAAATGGGCTCTGAAAAAACAACAAGAACATTTATTTCACCACTAGTGAAACATCCTTTTGGATATGTGTCAGGAATAGACCAATTTTGATCACAAATTTCATTCTCCCAATTTTATTTCCAGTTTAGGCTAAGAGCTATGATGTATGGTTTGCAGACAGTGGCACTGACAAAAAGAGAGGAGGCCGAGCTTGAGGTGGCAGAGTTAGTGATGTCGAAGTTTTCATTGGAAGTGACCAGAATGTATGTTTATGCCACAGGCATCACAGATTTGTGAATTTCTGATGCTAAGCCAGACAGCATCTCTTGAGATGTGTGAATACCATAACAGAGGTGAAACAATCTTTTCACCAAGTAATCAACAGATGAAGGAGGATATCTAACGCTTTATACTCTTTTGTAATTAAAAGCAGCTGTTATACAAATTTTCAGAATAAAAGAACAACATTCAGTACTCATAAAAGTAGCAACAATACATTTGAAGGTGTAGCATCAACCCTGTAAGACTTGCTATGATCACTTTAATACTACTTTAATATAGAAATACTGTGTTAACAGTGAGTTATGAAGTAATGAAGACATATTTCATTGAAGGAAATGATGCAATGTAATTAATTAGTCCTTTTTACATGATATAGGAACAGAATCTACAGAGACTGCATAGAGCACAGTGCTCTAAGGCAGATATAAGTGATGATGTGATATTTCACCTGCTACAATTTTATGTTTATGTAGACTATATGGTTAGAAATAAATAGTTTAAGATAGGCGCAAATGTGCACAAAAAAGAGTGTGAGAAAGCCCGGCGGGCACAGGCTGAAGTTCTGGTTAAAGCAAAATAAAAGTAAATATTTTCTGAAAATGAAAAATGAGAAATGCCATCAAAGAGTGCTCCATCAAAACACAGCTGGGTTCTTTTTGTTTTTATTTTGTGCACAGCACTGTAGAATATAACACAGCTTTTTGACTACTATGTATCAATGATTATATATGTCATGGTTTCAGCGCAGTGTTGGGGAGTAACGGAATACATGTACCGCCGTTACGTATTTAAAATACAAAATATGAGTAACTGTATTCCGTTACAGTTACCGTTTAAAAAGGTGGTATTCAGAATACAGTTACTTTGTTGAAATAAATGGATTACACTGCGGTACTTTCCTGTTTCATTTGTCGCGGGTCAGGACTGTTTGGGTTTTGTTTGACAGCTACGTTCTGTTGTTCCAGGCGGCAGCGTTACGGTTGCCATGGTTACAGGGCGACGCTCTCTCTCTCTTGCGACTGTGTGTTTCCTGGGTGAGAGAGCGCTTTTTGTTGTTGTTGTTGTGCTAAGCTAACAGGCAGAATGCTACAAGCATAGCTCTAAAGAATGTAGCATCATGGGCAGTGTAGTCCGTGTTGCAGGGAGAATGGACTGCCATACACGTTATGTGTCTGTGAGCGCGAGGAGGGAGAAAAAGGGGAGTGGAAAGGTACGAGCAGTCATCGAGGAAAAACGGGAGCTGGAAGCATGTAAATATAATAATAACCACTGCAGCCAAGAAGAGTGCCTGACGAGCCCAGTGTAAGTAAGCTATTAAGACTCGACTGTACACCGTGTTCGTGTTTTCCTCCGAAACAATAAGTTCCGTTGGAGCAGTCCTTTCAACGCCTCTCTCTGTCTCTCGCAAGAAAAGTTGACCCACACAACAAAGTAAAGCTATTTTTCGGCCGTATTAGTCAGAGGTCCCTTTACTACAGTTCGGAGTCGCGGACCTTCAGTAATAGTAATAAATCACACAGCAATAGTACATTCACGTTAGTTGTAAAAAGCATGATAATATATTAAGTAATCCAAAGTATTCAGAATACGTTACTGTCATTGAGTAACGTAACGGAATACGTTACAGAATACATTTTGGGGCATGTATTCTGTATCTGTAATGGAATACATTTTAAAAGTAACCTTCCCAACACTGGCATGCATGTGTACACACAACTTTAACAATTACTGCCTCCTGTTTGTTTCCAATTGGATCCCACTGACAGAACAGAAGAGACTTGTATCAGAAAGAGCACTAAAAACCAATAGGCTTGTTTTTTAGTTATTTAATTATATATTAAGGTATTTTTTTCTGAATTAACAATTTAAGAACATAAGCCTATTTAAAGATAATTTTGAATTTCCTAAAAAAATGAATTGTTACCCACAGATTCTATTAAAAATGAGCCTTTTTTCTTTTTAACTGTGCTCTCATTTTCAGTTTGTTCAAAAAGTGAATGAGAACAATAAAAACGTTTTTGTTTTTTATCACTGAGCTTTTCATCAAGTTTTCTTATTGTTTAGGGACATAGGGAACCTATCATTGCTCAATCTAATAAATACATATGAATTTTGCATAAAATCATAAAAGTTTGAAATTCAAGGGAAATTATTAATAATAACTTACCAGTGGGTATTCAAAATCTGGATTTCCCACCATATCTATCCTTCTCCTTCATGCTAACTGCTGGGTATTAAAAGTTGGAAGGTCCACACTAGCAAGCTAGGTTAGCTAATTACACTCAACTGTTTGGCTGAAACACATAGACATATGCTTGCTAATTGATGATTAATACCCCCCCAAATGTACTCCCCAAAATGGGACTTCTCAGATAGTCTCATAGTTACATAGCTGACTCTTAACTCTTGAAGATAGCTACTAGCTAAAGATGTCGATCCAAGTACTACTAGCTAACTAGCTTCTAACTTTAAACCTCAACAAAATCCAAACACGTGTGTTTCAAAAATAAAGTACCGTAATTGTCGGGCTATAAGCCGCTACTTTTTGCACAAGCTTTGAACCCTGCGGCTTTTAGTCAGGTGCGGCTTTTCTATGGATTATCCATGATTTTTGTCATATCGTAAGACGATTTGTTTTGTTTGTTCCGGTGTTGTGCGGCACTACGTTGCCTGGCGGAAGGGCATGTGATCAGACACACAGTATCGGGGTTCAAGAGTGGTATGTTGGTCACACGTCCATCCGCCAGGCAACATAGTGCCGTACAAGTAGCGCGAAAAACAAACTTCAAAGTAGCGCTACGCGTTCAGCGGGAGTCGTGGATGATGTGCGGCGATAAACTTGCGAAAAGCAAGTTATGCTCAACTCCACCGGTGGAATCTGACAGCGTGGAAAAGTGTGAAAACATCCACGATCACCAACGGATTTCGAAGGGCTGGACTGCTGCATGATGGAGAGGAGGACACCGCCACGGCCCTTCTGAGGGTGTTCGACTCTGACACTGACAACGAGGATTTGTTTGGTTTTGAAAGTGACAACGAAGGAGAGAAGCTGAGAGTGGATGACGAAGCCATCCTGAGCCTGTTCGTTTCCGACACTGGAGAAGAGGACTTTGGTGGTTTTAGTGCGCAGGAAGAAGAGAAAGATGGTGGTGAATGACTGACTTTTCTTCTTGTTAAAGCCGTGTCACTGCACCTGAGCCTAAAAGGTAGTCTGAATCTATTTTTCTGGTGTGCTGTAGGTTATTGTTATGTACTACATTTGTTACTCATTTATGAAGCACAGTACATGTTTCGTACTTGTAATTACCGCTACTTGTACATATACCTAAAAAGTTAAATATGTACCTCATAACTTGTTTTTCAAAATATTAATAAAAGTGGGTGTGTCTCCAAACAGCCATCTCTTTCCTGACAATTCCCTTTGTGCATATTCTCTTACATATGATAAGTCAACATTGAAACACCTGCGGCTTTTGGTCAGGTGCGGCTAATGTATGTACAAAACAGGATTTTCCCCTGATTTTAGCTTGTGCGGCTAATATTCAGGTGCGCTTTGTAGTCCGGGAAATACGGTAAAATAAATCCTGTACAGTTTTGGTCAAGCTAACCCACTGAGCATTTTAAAATGTGTCTATTATTGATTGGGATTGTATAAATTTTAAAACCAGCTGGAATAGCTGGGTTTGGCTGTTTGCTGATAGCTTCATTTCAATAAGGCGAGGTCATTAGAAAGAGATTTACATGATTTATTGATGTACAGAATTTAGATTAGAGGTTTTAGAGGTATTTTGTGGTTAGACTCTGATGGCCCATCTCAGCAGTGATAGGGTGATAGAGCAGGACCCCCCCAGAGTCTAGATGCTGTTGATGGAGCCTGAGTGATAAAAGGTGCTGATGGGGAGGAGGGGGGTAGCAGAAGGTGTCTGCAAAGGGAAATGAGAGGTTCACAGTAAGATTTAAGCTATGTGGCGTGCATGCTTATTGGCTTGAAGGAGGCCTGGAGAAAGATGATTGGACTAGACTAGTGACACAAACAGCTTCACAGCTTGGAAAGCAAAAGTGATGTGAAGCTTAGATTCAAGAGTCCGCTACAGATGTGAGACCATAGATTTTCCTTATAAAACTTAAGCTTAACTTCATTTCTAGGTGCTGGAGTTTGATGCTTGCTTTCTACCCATGGGCTCCTTATTAGATTTAGGGCCACAGAGGCAAACACATACAGCTCTAGTATAAACTGTGCATAACCTTCACCATCATTTACCAATGCCTTACAGTCTGTCATGGTACAAATCCTTTTCCACAGTGATCCTCGTGGCATTGTTAGATGGTGTCATTTTATGTTCTCATCCTGTTAAACTGTATGTTTTAATGCTAATGACACAGTCTAGTATTTGGTTCATTAGCATTGGCTTTTAAATGCACACCTAGGGTAAAATTTTTGGTACTTTGTACTAATTCATTTTCTGAGAACCTCAGGTTTTAGATATGTGTAACCTTTAAAGGATAACACATTTTCTGTTTGACTGGGTGAAGTAAAGACAAGCTGGTCCTACATGAGAAACCTGAACAGCTGGGATTTAATGATCTGGATATGATGCTTGAAACAAAAATAACACAGCTGAGTCCAGTCATGGCTTTTGCATCCAGTATCATCACTTGTGGCCACCTTCTGTATTCTTCCACCTTCTGTATTCTTCTCTCACCTCTCTTTCCTCATGTTTCACTTCCTTCTGCTCCATATGGCCCATTCTGTCTGGACTAAAAATATAATGTTTGGAGATTTTGTAATAATTGTTGAGGTTGTTTGTGAATTAATCCTGTATGAATCTGCCATGTCTGTAAAAGGACATGGACATTGTGCCAAGCCCTCCTGAGATAATATTAGCTCTGCGCAAACTGGAATCTCCCCAATTTGGGGCATTCTTTCCTTTGAACTATTCATTTGTTTTCTCTTTCTTCTGCCTCCTTCCTGATGGAAAGTTAGGCCACAGTCTTGGGTGCACAGCAGGAAGAGCCATGAAAGAAGAAAAAAAAAGAAAAAGATATTGAAAGATGATAAGTTCATGGCAGACATTCTGGTGTCTTTTAACATTGTGAACAATGTTGCTGGTAACAAGAAAATAGATCATTTCCAATTAATATTTTATATTACAGAATAAAACTAGCCAACTTTCAATAAAGCAAAACAAAATACATTTTATCACTAAACCTATGTAAAATATGGCTTTATATCCTCTCCACAGTCACCTGAGCCATCCCAGTCTCTGCCATTTGTTATTGGAAACCAGCTGATCTTATAGGATATCTTGCAACATTTTGGTAGTACATTAAAGACAGTTAGCTGAATGTACTGTATTTTTCGGACCATAAGGCGCACCAGATCATAAGGCGCATTAAGCGAAACAAAACAGTCAGAAAGGTCAAACTTTACTTAATTCATTCTTCTTGCTTCCCCCACTTCAGAAGTTTGATTCATTAATGTTGAATTCTCTCGCAGCTGCTCTATTCCCTTGCTGTTGCAGTATATTAACCCTTTAAGACCTACCATAGAACCAAGTCCGCCAGAGCTTATATTATATTTTTACATGCTGTGGAGCCATTTTTGGGAGCATTTCAAGTTGCTATACATCAATACAACCATTATAGCCCAGATTTTAATAATATGTATTCATTAAGTGCATAGTAATTACATAAATTGCAAAAAAGTGCAATAAACTACAAAAAAATTGAAAATCGTTTTTGATTTTTTAACATATATTTGTAGTTAGAGAAATTTAAGAGGCTTATCCCTCAAAACTGTAAATACAAAAAAGTTGCACAAAATAGTTTCCCACCACAGGAAATTTATTTTGAGTGTCTTCATAGTTTTATTTTTGAAATACACCAATTTTTATACACTGCAGGAAAAACGAAAATAAATATTATACTGCAAATTTGCAAAAAAGCAGCATATGCATCAAAATAAACTATTTCCAGCAGTGCAATATGAGTCCTAAGCATCCCAGAAACGACACAGAAAGTCATAAAGTCAAAGATAACTTTTAAAAACACCAGTATAGAGGCCCTGACAGTAAAAAAAACTACATTTCCGTGGAAACTTCCGGTTTCGGGCAGGTAATGGCGGACATGCGATAGTTCGCGCTGACGTCTATTCCAACGTAGGAAGTGTTATGAACAGCTGATCGGATCGGCAAAGCGTGTTTCTGGAATATTATGTTTTTGTTCCTGCAAGCGCTTTTTATGCAGTTTTTGCAAAGCTTTATGTGGAAGGAAACCGTGACCTAGGACAAGCTGATGGCATCAGATGTAAGTACAACTCCTCCGGTTTCATATGCAAAAAAATTTTTTGCGCTAGCTTACGTGGTTGCAGTGCTACTGGGATTTAAAAATAGTTA
Organism: Haplochromis burtoni; assembly: GCF_018398535.1. Classification (NCBI taxonomy): domain Eukaryota; kingdom Metazoa; phylum Chordata; class Actinopteri; order Cichliformes; family Cichlidae; genus Haplochromis; species Haplochromis burtoni. The sequence continues at coordinate 497,378 of NW_024582772.1, forward strand.
CGCAAAACAGAGCGTGCCCGCTCCGATCGGCTCTAAAGGGTTAATGACTAACCTCGTATTGTGGATGGATTATCTCAGTTGTTCTCCTGACTGAAGTTTGGTCTGTTTACAGCATCCTGCCATATGATTGCATTTGTCTCTAACCATCGGGAACCCTCACGTTAACTTTTATCGAGTGCTAAAAGTTAGCATTGTCTGTGAAGGTTCTCAGTCATCCAGGTCATCGTAGTCAAAGGAGCTTGCAAAGAAGTCCAGACGCTTTTCTTTGCAAGCTCCTTTGACAAAAGTTAGCATTCATCCTCAGTTTTGGACCCAGATTACTCTGCGAGGCTCCCGACAACAGTAGCCAAATTATAAGGTGCACTGTCAATTTTTGAGAAAACTAAAGGATTTTAAGCGCGCCTTATAGTGCGGAAAATACGGTAGCATTAAGGAGTTATTTAAATATGCCTTTCAGTAGTTTTCAATGACTTAGTCAGGGGATAGAATGATAGTGATCCAAATATCATTACCTTTAACTGCTGTGACTTTCCCCCCCACCAAGTTTAGTGGAGATCCCATACCACATATCCATATATCCACAGATCCATATACCCATAGTATAGCTTCGACCCAAAAGCCAATCTATGAGGAGCCATTTGGAAAAGCCAAGATGAGACAACGCTCCGGATAGTACAACCTTTCTGATTGTGTAAAGAAGAAATAAGGTTGTTCGTAATTTGGCTGCAATCCTATAAATGTTACAAGAGCAGACAGACACTTAAAGCTCCACTTCATGGACTCCAAAGTCATGACCTTCAACTACAGGGAAAGCAGTAAATTATAATTGATGTGTGACTCATATCGAGGAAAAGAGGAAATCAAATAAAACACATATTTCTTTAGTCAAGCAAAAACTGTCAACCGGCTGAAAAACTTTACCAGTAGTAGTTCACGGTCGGTTTCATGAAAGAAAAAGAGCATTGAAAGTGAACTGAAAGAGATTTTTCTTTTTAATCGTTGGTTTCATTTAGCTAGACATCAGTCATTCGTAGAGTCATGCAGTAGTGGTGCAAATGACAAATGAGGCCAATGACAGAAAAATAGTTTCAATTTAAATTTCTAAATGTAAAAAGATACCTGATGTATTCAACTTTCAGTTGCCCTTGTTTATGTTTTTCAATAGTGTCCTTGAACCTTTTTTCACAAATTATCAAGTTAGGAACTTGGATTAGCTCTTGTTTTTTGCGTGTATGTGTGGCTGGATGAATTAAAACAATAAATTGCACTAAAGCTCCACTAAACTGGAACAATTTACCTTTTCATATTAGAGCCATAATGTGGTGATACCTTGTCTTCATGCTTTCCGACTGGCTGCTACAGTATGTAGTGATTTTTAAATGTACTGTGAATTATTGACAAACTGAATAATCTAACTTTGCCTCATTCGAACATAAAAAACATGTTAACACAATTTATCTGTCAGATGAGTACAAGCAAATCCAAACCACTGAAGCTATTCGTAAAATTAATCTTCAAGAAGTACTCATGTAACTGCGATTTGCATCACATTCACATCTCAAATTTGTTCTGTCTCAACATTAAGGGGTACTTCTATTCAGGAAGCAACACAGCTGGAAGTGTTCTCAGTGTGAAAGAAACACTTTTTAAATCAGAGCATAGCAACAGGGCGGTTAAACTTCTGGGATATTGATCTGGTGAGTTAAGTAGAGGATGTGCAGGTAGCCCAACTCCTGGGATGGTACATTAACATGTGACACAATACAAAATTCCAGCAAATACATTATCAGTAGGTTTGCTGTATCTCTCAGCACCGTCTTAAGTGCTTGGAGGAGATTCTAGGAGACAGGCAGCTACTCCTGGAGACCTGGACAAGGCTTTAGAAGGTCCTTAACACATCGGCAGGACTGGAATGTTGCCTGACATAAATCCAACAGAGCACCTCTTGGACATTTAGTTTCGCTCTATCTGGCGCCATCAAGTAGCTCAGTGATGCCCTGGTTCAAATATGCAAGCAGATCCTCTTTGACACCATCTGTCATCTCATTATGATAATGCTCCAACGTTTTCAGGCATGTATACAAGCACAGATACAAACTACTGAGTAAAATTTCAGTAGCATGAACAAGCCCAATGTTTCATTTTTTCACTCTGAATTTCTCTCTTTCTCTGAATTTAGCCCTCTGTAGGTTGATAATTTTAATTTCCATCAAACAGTGTGACATCCCTTCATCCCTAAGACATTACCCAGCCCATATCAGTATAGATATCCAGCATGAGTTTTTCCATTTGAACTTGTGTGGTGTTATTCTAGGAATTCTCTTTAGGTCTTTACTAGGCATTTGTTGATGTTGTGCAAGCAATATACCCTGCCTGTTTCACATATCGATCAAAGACATCCTGTAAATATCAGTGGTGAAAGTTTGAGGATAGAAATTTTGTGCAACAGGCTGATGTGCTGATGAGTTGGTGACTGGGAATGTCTGCTGCAGCTGACTGAAGATACGATGGAAACTGTTTGCTGTGAAACTGGGTGTTGTTGTTTTGCCTTGAAACAGCCTTTGAGTGCAGCAGTCATTGATTTATTATATTGGTTTATGTCTTTGTGTCTGTCAGTCAACAAAGATGACTAATAGGATTTTGGGAATGTTGTTTTTGTATTCTGAAATCAGGAACAGAACTTTGATGTTTTTGTGATTTATCAAACACACAAAACATGCTCCCTCTGTTCAGTTTTTTCCTGATCATACTGAAGATGCAGTGTGTGGATTTGTATTAGCACTAAGAAGCAATATAATATCAGATGACTAAAAAATTGTTTCCCCTGAGCTCCTCTGCCCAACGGGAAAGCGCTGCCTCCTGCCGCTCGTAGAGGTCCGAGTCCGCTGGGTTCCAATCGTGTCTTCGTGGCACGGGTCGTGTCATTCTGTCAGGCGTTGTGTGGAGGCGAGGAAGAAGGAACCCAAACGCAGGACTCGCAGGTAGGTGAAGACTGGTGAAGGTTTATTATAAGGAGTGGATGAACAGAGGGTGAACGGACACTGACTGGCTGGATCACTGAATGGCTGACTGAACTGAGAGAACACACGGGAAGGACAACATCACACGAACATCAATGACACGACAAAGAACTGGTGAAACTGAGGAACTTAAATTTACAGGTTGAATGATGGCAATGATTGGAAACAGGTGAGTACAGGGCTGAACATAATCTGACTATAGGGCTTCGGAGTTGACGTCACGCCGCAATGCATTGTGGGAGCGCGGCGGCATTTTCGGGGTCTACGAATCAAAACAAACACACTGTGTTGGAACGACGATTACAAGATGCTTAAAAGCTGCTCAAACGAGAATGGACTGTATAGAGACCGATTGCGTCCAGAGGCGAAGCGGCGGTACTTGCAGAAAATAGCTGCATTGGAAATGTGGACCCGTATGAAATACGGCCGTGGAGTAGAAACCCTGAAGACCAACCGCTATTGACGTAGCCTGACATATTTATTACCTTATCTGTGGAGTCAGCGCGTACAAGTGGTCATTCAAACAAAGGTAAGTCAGCTCGAGTACTGCGTGTAAAATGTGTTTGATTTCCCTGCAAACATTCACATTAGTGCAGCATAAATTCATTCATGAGGGGAAATTACAGTGAGAACATGTGGAGGCTGTTAGAGGGATAACATAGTGAGTTCAGTGCATTGATGAGACACTGTCCTGAAGGATTTAGTTATTCTTTATGGTTAAAGAAATTGCAATGATTTATTAATGTTTATTATAAATAATCCTAATTACACATCTTGCTTCCATGTTTGTATCTTGTGTCACTAAAAATACATTTTATTTTAGTTTTATACTTTGATCAATGACCTGCAGAATCTCCTTATCATATTAAGTGATTCATAATTGTCACTTTATGCTTTCTCCATCTCTACAGTGATGACATCCTTGCATTACATACTTTAGGTTCATTTTCTGCAGGCAGGTTTCTGACAGAACAGACAGATTTAGACTATAACCTGCAGCGTTCTATAGATGGACACATAAAGAAATGAAAAATGACATGTTGTGCTAACTTTCTAAACACTTTGTTACATTTATGATAAAGTAGATTAAAACACATTTGGTCGAGCCTTGGCTCATAGTTCTTGTCTTTAAATGAACTTTGTCTGTGTGTGTTTCAGGTGCTGCACTCTCAAAGACTGAATGAACCAGCATTGCAGCCATGGGTCACTGTGAGCATCACAGGGAAGGTTGAAGCCGCCCGCTGCAGCTGCATGGCCGGAGTCGCAGAGACCTGCAGCCATGTCGCTGCTCTTCTGTCTAAAGTAGATGGAACAGTGTTGATCCGTGGCACAAGGACTGTTACACATGAACCTGCATACTGGGTTTGCTGGGTAATGTGACCAAGATACAGCCAGAGGTTGGCCATAAGATAGACTTCTCCTCTTCAGCTGCCCAAAAAAAGGCTCTTGATCAAAACATACACAGACAATCTGTAGTGACAGGGAAAAGGAGCCTCAAAACAGAAAAATCCCACCTGCTACTGTGGAGGAGTTGTCACTGCTATAATGCTCACATGTTTTATCTAGGGGTCTAGATGTATGCCTGTAGTGCACTGCCGTGTAAATAATTTGCATTTACTGAATATGTACTGACTGAGTCCCGCTGTTCAAAAGTTGAATAAAGAAACAAAATAATTTTGCCTTTTTTTTTTATTAAAACCACTTTATAGAACATCACATCAGTTACAGTGATGATGTCATTTACAGTTTACAAATGACAAAATGTTTACATAAAATCATGAGTGTTTACATGATATCACCCACTACTAACATTACTTTATTTACTGTATCTTTTGAAAAAATAACAGCACAAGACTTAAGAATCATTTAACAGGAGCAGGTTTCATTCTTCTCTGGTTTTATTATCACACTGTTCACCAAACGCAGCAAACCTTCACCATCTTATCCAGGAGGGTCACCTCTTCACCCTCACATGGAAGAAGTAATCTGATTGGCATGGTGGTATGTTTGAAGCAGGTCCCTCGTGTAGCGCTGGAACCCAGTCATGATGTGTTTCACCCATTTCATCGGCTGGTTTGCTGCAATAATGTCAAATAATTAGCAACTCTATAAATAGAAGGTAGTTCTGCAAAATCACTCAGTAGGATGTTTGTTCTAATTTGCTATGAGCTCAGAGCGCATCGAAAATGAAACTAATAGGCTATAAAGAGTGATATGAACATATTTAGAACTTACCGGAATGAAAATGTCTGGAGCACCAACAGATATTTGGAGATGGAAGAGAGCTGCACGTCAGCTCGTCTCACAGCTGCTCTCCAGGCTGGACGCCTTCGTTTGGTAACATCGATACACGAGCTGCCTCATGTCTGCTTCCAGGTTGGGAAAGCATAAAAAGACAATCCAACCTTATTCCCGTGCCGGTCGTAAGATCGAACATTGCAGCCGAGCACACAGCAAGTACGAACCATGGCTATGCTATCGCTCCTAGCTTAGACCCCCAAAATGGTGAATCGGGCCAAAATCCTTTCCACGCCCACCCCCGTGACATCACGCTCCGAAGCCCTATTGACACAAGAGACAAGCTGACACGGGGAAAAAAACAGGAAGTGAGAACATTGATGTGGCAACATAACCTAAATGTGACAAAACTGAAAACACTGGGTCACCAACCCAGGAACCCTGACAAGGAAGCTGCATGAAGCCCATAATTATCCTCTTAATTCAGATAATTGCAACAAAAGATACAAACTGCAGAATGTCATTGATAGGTTTGTAGCATAAATCTATTTGCTGGAACGTTAAGGACAATTTAATTACACAGCAAAGCAAGACACGAGTAGGCAAAGTTCTTTATGTTTCTCGTGCACGGGAGAGAACTGGACAAATGCCGTCCCTTTGCTTGACCCCGTAACACTACTCTTTTATTGAGGTTACATGAATATACATAGGTTCATTAACATATGACGTCTACATACAAACAAAGAGTACTCTTGCCTGTGCGTTGTGTAAGTATGTGTGTGTGTGTGGGGTCAAGATGTGACCCTGTGAAGACTCCCCAAAGCTGGTGCCAGGAGTCTAGCGGTCCATCTAAACAAAAGGCTCTTAGCCTAAAACTGACATAGCTACGTTTATCCTACCATAAAACAATAAGACAAGGTACGACCTCTCCCATGCTCCCAGGATGTAGGTGTGAATGCCAGAACACTCTGGAATGCACACAAAGCCTTTGCAGACTATTAAGGATCACACATCCTATCACTACACAATCGATTATACACCTCTAAGCATATATGGTTAAATATTTCTAAGCATAAATGACAATAAACAATACAAATCTAACAGTCATCAGTCGTCATTACAGTGCCTAACAAAGCCTGTAACTGTGAGAGCTGACTGAGACGTATTTCATGCTTTGCACATTTACTGTATTAGCCAAAATCT
>NW_024582772.1:503863-505251 GCF_018398535.1 Haplochromis burtoni
CACGAAGACACGATTGGAACCCAGCGGACTCGGACCTCTACGAGCGGCAGGAGGCAGCACTTTCCCGTTGGGCAGAGGAGCTCAGGGGAAAACAGCGGCTCTTCGCGGAGAAAGAGCACGTCTTCGAGGGGACTCGCCTGGCTCTGGGCGGGCCTCGGAGATGCCGCGTTCCCCCACCTGCTGCCTCACCTGCACCGGAGCATTTGCCGTGGAGAGCGGACGTTTCACGCCGCGCTTCGGCCGCTCCCTCTCTCGCCGCTCCGCTCCTCGCTCACACACCCGCCGCCTCATTCGCCGGACCTCCGCCTTTGCCACGGCACAGCGGTTACGCCTCCCACCTTGGCTCAATGGAGGCTACCGCGCCAGAGGCTCAGCTGTTTACCCCGGCCGCTTCCTCTTCCCGGAGAAAGCGGCGCACACGCCGCCATAATATGGACCATTTTCAGCAACTCCCGGTGGTGAGTTCCAGTGACTGTTTTCCACACCCTTCATCTGATTACTCCCTTAAAACGCACAGTACACTCACTTCTGATTCATGGGGAGTTTCCCTCCTAGAGGACGATGTGGACTGGGAAGACTTTTTCTGCTCTGCTCCCTCTGAGCTGGGATTCATTAAGGACAATCCCCGCACTTCAACACCTCCGGAGACTGTTCAACTAAAGACTGTAAATGGTGATGGCAGAAAGGCCAGAGCAATCTCCGATAAATCTGTTACAGTCCGTGTGTATGCAAACCCTAGGCCTGCTCACTCTAGGACCGTTTTATCTGAGTCTGCTCCTTGGTCCACCTGTCAGCCTGTTCCGGTTTCATCAGCTCCGGCCACTGTTAAAAATACTCATGCACCCAAACCTGTCAGTATCACTCACCCAGTCATTATCTCCACTCCCGTCAGTCAGCCTATACCCACACCAGTGCCAGCTCCCAGGAGGAGGGCAGCTGCGACCCAGTCTACCTCCACACCCGTTCCTGTTTCTCAGGTGGGGGTGACTGGTGTCCAGCCACCTCCCGCGCCTGTCCCAGCGCCCAGGCTGAGGGTGGCCAGGATCCGACCTGACCCCCCTAGAGGCTCGGCTGAGGCTCTCCAGTAAGCGCCCTCACACTCCGGAGGCACGGAAGAGCTAACCTGTCCACCTGCTAATTCGCCAGCCCGTCCATCTCCTCACTCAGCTTTCCATGCCCTAGCACTATCTCTAGTTAGGCTAGCTGACCTGTCCTCTGCTCAGGCACCAGCCTTACTAGCCCAAGCTACAGCTTTATCCCCCTCACTAGCTCAGTCTTTGGCTCAGCCATTAGCCGTACCAACCTCAGCTCAGCCATATCCTCACCGACCTCTGTTTATCCATTAGTCTCCTCAGTCCAGTCAGTTCACTCACCTGCTGTTCAGCCTT
>NW_024582772.1:506222-508706 GCF_018398535.1 Haplochromis burtoni
CGTGTGATGTTGTCCTTCCCGTGTGTTCTCTCAGTTCAGTCAGCCATTCAGTGATCCAGCCAGTCAGTGTCCATTTACCCTCTGTTCATCCACTCCTTATAATAAACCTTCACCAGTCTTCACCTACCTGCGAGTCCTGCGTTTGGGTTCCTTCTTCCTCGCCTCCACACAACGCCTGACATTCCTTTGGCTCTCTTTCTTTTTATAAAGATAACATAACTTAATTAAAGTCGATGAATGTCAGCACCTGCAGTAATGCTGTGAAATCATTATTGCTGACACTTGAACGTCCTGTCTGTTTGTGTGAGGACTAAGAAAAGTGAGCATGGCATCCAGGGAATGTGATTGGAGGTCATATATTGTTATCACTTGTATGAATTATCTTACTTGTTATGTGTCCTCTGTGAATATTTTCTAAAGTAAGCAGAGTAAGGAAAATTATGTTTTCACAGTTTGTTCTTTTTTTTTTTTTTAAATCAGGAAAAATGTCACCACATTTCTTGGTAATAAAAAAGAGATATTAAGGATTAGAAAGTGTGACGGTATTTTCATGTAAAGTTTTTGCTTCAGTGAACTAAAAAGATGACAGTATTGTTTACAGGATTCTGGTTTTCAAGGACAACATCACTTTTTCCAGAGAGTGCACGAGAGATTTGATGCGACTTCTCTGACTGCTGCATCCTGTTATCACAGCAGCACAGCTGTTTAAGCTTTTCGCCACTGACACCTGTATCTCCAGACCATTGCTCTCATATAGAGTTGTTATAAAGTGGGCCGTGCACGGCAGCTACTGAAAGCCTTCTCTATTTCAGAATCTACCATTTAGACCGAGACTTCCTGTGGCACACAGTCCCCTTCCTACTGGGTGAAAGTGGAAGATGTGAAAACTCCGTGATTTTCTGAAACAGTTAGGGACTGCAAATGTTACTCAAACAGGAGTAAACTTTATTTGTCGCAGACTTGTGTGTGTATATAAATAGAAGCCAGCAAAGAAGTTCAGTCAGCCAACTTGAGCTGAACCATGTCATCAAAAGCCACAGCCCCCACCAGAGACAGAGGGTGGATGTAATTGTAGGCGAATTGCTTTGACCATGTGAGCAGGTGTTAGATGACACAAAACCAATCCTGGACAACCACTGACCTGACTCTATGCAGGATTCTGTATTGAATTAATTGTAGATAGGTCATTTTAAAGGTTTTTAAGCATTTCTGAGGCCAGAAGTTGACTGATAGATTTCACAATAGAAGGGATATTTATTCATCTATTTTTGAGTGTTCTGTATCTTTTAGACAGTAATGTGAGGGTTTTGAAATTAAGGAATTGCACCACACCTGTTTGTAGTTTGACTTGATTTTGCTTAAATGCCTTTTTTTAAACTCTTTTATTAAACTATTGATAGTATAAAAATCTATTCTGGTTAATCTCATATTCTAATATTCTTCTGCCAAATGGACAAAAGTCTATTACTTTGAATATACGTTCCAAGTATTTAATTCCTTAACAACCCTAATCTGGGACGTTTGTCATATTATTGTGTTGTAAGATGTCAGGGTTGTTCCAGATGGGTAAATGTTTTGATGCATGTACTCATTTTTTTGTGTGTGATGACAACTAAAGACAATTTCTGAATGATGTATAGTATTATTTCACAAAATTGCAAATAGCGGTCCCTCACTATAACAAGGGACCGCTATAACGGCCTCGCTGTTTCACTCATTTTTTTTGTGCAATTTTGCATGTTTTTTGTTTTTTTGTTTTGTTTTTACAGCACATTGTGTTCTGCGTCCTTTTGGCCGTAGACCATTGTCAGTCAATCTCATGTCATCTCTCCTGTACAGTACAGTACAGAATGCATTCAGCTTCTCAAATTTACATAAATCTTTGATCGCTAGCAGTGCGACTCTGAAGTGCTGTACTGTATGTTTGTAAGTTTTCTTCCCAACAAACCCAACAATGTCAATGAAACATTTTGCACCATCAAAGGCACTTACGGGTTATTTTTAGAACGTAACTCCCGCGATAAACGAGGGACCACTGTATAACTGTACTTTTCAGAAATTTTCACTAGTAACATCGAGATATTTTTTTAAAATTAATCTGCTCTAAATCATAGAATTTTGATTGTAAGAAAGACCAATGAAAATTACTTTCAAACATTACCTCAGACATTGTTGTGTGGAAAAAAAGGCCTGAAATGTTGGTCAGCTGAGTATTTTTCAAATCAAGTAAACATATAAAGCTAAAATTTTATCTTCATATGTATTAGCTATATGTTCAAACTCCTTTTTGCAAATCAGAGAAGATCGAGAATAAGGCCTGTGATTTAAAATGGAATAACCCATTTGCTTTTCGGAATACTCTGAGATTAAGATAAGATAAGATAAGATAGAACTTTATTAATCCCTCGGGTGGGTTCCTCTGGGAAATTCGACTTCCAAAAAAAGCACAGCAACGACCGAAGTTACAGTTACAGAATTGTTATA
>NW_024582772.1:509775-519277 GCF_018398535.1 Haplochromis burtoni
CGCAGTTCGCAAGGTGCATTCGTTGCTGCCCACGCGTGTAAAAAACGACTGCAGTCTTTGTGTTTTCTAACTCAGGTGTCTTAGCTGAAGAATTACAGGGTGATTTTTAGAAATCCCCTGTCAACAGTGTATAAAAATTTCAATTGATTCAATTCAAAAGCACTGAGTGTGATACTTTTGTAAAGCTCTTTGAATTAAAGTTGAATGTCTGCACTTCAGTGTCATCTTGAGTATTTGATTTAAAAGCCATTGTGGTAAATGTATAGAAGCAAAAATACAAGAAGTGCCACTGTCCAAAAATCCTTGCAGCTACAGGAAGTGTATTTCAGTGAAAATAGACCAATTTGGAGAAAAAAGGTAAACAATTGAAAGAAAACCTGTAATGTAAACAAATGTCCATTTGTGCTGCTGGACATCCGAGTAGACATTTATTTTGAAAGTTGCCAAAGAAGCAAAATCTAGAGGTTTGTGATTGCAAAACATAATCAGGCAGATGGAACGGATGAAACAGGCTAACTGAGGATTAGAGCACATTTCAAATCCCACAAGGTTTCCAGATTTTGTCGATCATTAACTATTAAATACATGTAAAGTAAGTTGGCAAGAAAGACAAATCAGCTTAGGCAGCAGCTGCTTTGCTGACACGTTACCGGGTTTTGATTGCAGCAGACATTATCACCTGCTCAGTGGCCGCCGCCGCCTTCCTCGCGGCCACTTTTTTTTTTTAGGTAAAATATCAGTGAACATAAACTTGTCTAAAACAGAGTCAGGGTCAAAAATCTGTCAGCAAACGCTGGTGTGAAATTTATTGGACGTGACTGTAAATTACAAGATTTTATAAAACAAGAGATTTGGATAGCTTTAGTCTTTCAAACAAGTATGCACCAGTACATTATGTCCTTAGGCAAGTTACTGAATGTCAATCTCAATGGCAGTAAATAAACAGCTCATTAATAGATGAAGTACACCAGTATGGGAAGACGAACAAAAAAAAAGTGGAAGACCGGGTGTGGGATTAGACGACGTCCTCAAACAGAATGCTAAGGCTGTGGTTCTTCAGCAAAATTTAATTATGAGTTATGCCTCCAACATTCTGCCACGTTGTAATAATTTACACAAGCTGCCGCTGTGATGGTTTTTGTTGACAGGGACTTCAGTGACAAGCCTTTTGGTAGATGAGAGCAGAGTGTTGAATGAATGCATTTAATGGGGGAGGATGTCAAACTTGGCTGACAACACCAATTTTGTATATTTACAAAATGTCAAAAAGTACCAATCTCTGCAGAGACCAAAAACCTGCCAGCAGTACCCAGACCCATGTGTTAGCGAATGGAGCGTACAGATGCACAAACACTGGAAATTCAAATACACAACGCTTGGAGCATCATTTCCTCAAGGCTGGCCAAGAATAGCTAAATCTAGTTGCTTTGTCAGAAGCGTTGCAGAGCTTTTCCTATCCTCATGGTAATGAACTAGCCTCTCCTTTTCCTAAGCCATAAACTAAAAAAGGATTTATACTTCCTTTCCAAAAGACCTTGAAAGGCTTTCTGTTGCTACAAAAGTGTTGACTGAGACCTTAGATACACCCTGTTCCCTCTGAATGCATTTTGTAGAATGAACAACATAATTGACACCAAGCAGCTGTACAATCTTGTGCAATACTTTGTCTTACTGTGTTGTTGAGCATGCTGATAAATTATTTGCATAAAGTCCCACCATACCTCATCAATAACCAACATAAAGAAAAAGGAAGTGTAAAATATTCTGGCATCCTAAGGAGGTGGTCTGTTTTTGCATAAACAGTTCTAGGAGCACAGTAAGTCATGAGTATGGCTGTCACATTGTGACATTTATTTTAATAATCACACACTTATGTGTTTCTTTGTTTTGGATGTGTGATGTGATTTATCTTCACACTGTGGCAACACAATGACTACCCTTCTTAAAGCTTTCAGAGACAGGCTAGTGCTAAACCTGGAAACGTTGTTGTTTGCAGTAAGTAGTGTCTGCTGCCAATTAACTAGGAGGCTAGATCCTACATGAAAAGCACATTTTCCTGATGAAAAGTGCTCCAGTATACACAGTAGCATGACAGGCACCATTAAATGTAGTCCCAGACTTCTGCAGAATATAATCTGCGAATGTCTCTGCCAAAAACAAAGAATTTTACCTTGACGAGGGCAATTTCCATGCGGGTTACTCTTACTCTTAATAACCATTGTGCTGATTTAAAGCATTTTTTAAGCCCAGTAAGATGGCAAAATAAGGCACATGTTTAAAAATATAAAATTTTTCTTTTGAGGCTTTCATTTATGTCTTTAAGTTAAGTTTTGTATCTCTAATATCTTTAAATTTAGAAAATATTCAAGCGAAACAAAGGAGATTAGATTACACCTCTTAAAGAGTTTTAATTTTCAGGTTGTGAAAGTTATTGTCAGGGGTCATGTGCGGAGGCGAGGAAGAGATGACCCACACGCAGGACTCTTGGTGCAGAATGAGGTTTATTGGAAACGGAGACAAAAGATGACAGGATGGCTGGCTGAACTTAATGGACTGGTAGACTAACTGGCTGACTGAACTGAACACGCGACAGGAACAACATCATACCATCACATGTACATCAATGACACGACAAGGGCTGAAGGGAACAGAGGGCTTAAATACATGACTAACAATGACAACGATCGGAGACAGGTGAGTGAACAGCTGAACATAATGAACTAATGATAAATGGGAAGAGGACTGAACATAATGCACACAGACCCAGGCTAACACAATAAAACAGGAAGAGGAACAGGCAGAAGATAAACAGTGAACATGCACTGAAAATACTGGGTCAATGACACAGAAACCCTGACAGTTATTTACCTAAGGTACACCCTGTGGTGGCAGATTTCTTTTCTCATGTATTAATCACATATTTCAATCATATCACATTAGTAAGAGTAGTGTCACTTTCTCACTTGTATGCATCTGCACTACAGATGGGCCTTATACTCCACACACACAGGCCATTGTAATGGGAGACGTTAAACAGACACTGAGACTCCTTCTGCTTATCAGGGATGTAAATCCTTAGGTGACGGCCAAGCAGAAAACAAGTCAAGTATAAACTCACCACAGCAGTATATACTGTTAAAAATTGTGCAGACTGTAAGTAATGTCTGACAAAGAGCTCTAACCTTGTGATACAATAATTTTTTGTTGGTTGCTACCCAGGCTGCTGCTTGTTGACTGTAAAGATAAAAAGCCAAAGTAATGAATGATTCCAAAATATTACATGTATCCACCCTTCCTTTCATCACCCTTTAGTGTCTTTGTCTGCCCTTTGAAAAAAACCCCAACTCATTCTTACAGGATTATTGCATGCAGGTGGTACATACAATAGCATACAGTGCTGTGAAAACGTATTTCCCTCGTATTTCTTTTCTTTTCTTTCTTTCTTTCTTTTTTTTATTTTTTTTTACATTTTTTGCATAGTTGTCATACCTATATGTTAAATTGTGAAGCTTTAACCGTATTTTTTGGAAAGCTGAGATCCGTTTCACTAACCACACTCAGGCCCGATTATTTCTAGACAAGTTGAGACAATAAATCCTATCTGAAATAGAACCTGTCTGACAAAGAGAATGCTAAAAGATCTTAAAAAGCAACGCATCATGCAACTGAGAAACAAAGCCAGTGAAATCTAACAGAAAGAAAGAGTTATAAAAATATGTCTGTGAAGGTTCTCAGTCATCCTGGTCATCGTAGTGAGCTCCTTTGACAGTTATAAAAATAATTTCTAAGGCTTTGTTACTCCAGTGAACCATTATCCACAAATGGAATAAGTGTGGAACAGTGATGAAGGTTCCCAGGAGTGCAACGACTCATCCGGGATGCCACAAAAGACCCAGAACAACAACTGCTGGCCTCACTTGGCTCAGTTACAGTTAGTGTTCATGGTTCAATAATAAGAAAGTGTGATGGTCCAGAGTGACTCCGTGTTTATGTTTGTAATTATTTAATATTAATAGCTTTAGTTAAGGTCTGGTAATGTGTTTAGGTGTGCCTCCCTTGTTTCCCTCATATTACCTCTTGTCATCCTTGTCTCTATATTCATGTATTTCCTGTTTTACTTTGACAGTCTGTGTCCCGTGTCTGTGTATTCTGTTTTTCTTCCTCCCTGTCTAATCATTTAATAAAATGATCAGCGTTGCTGCTTTACCAGGTGTAACAATGAAGTTTAACATCCAGGCATCCATGAAAACATAATTTATTAAATTTAATGGAGTTAGAAGTTAGCAGGAAGTTAGCTCGCTAGTTTCCACTTAAACATAATATAGCATGTTCTGACTGAAAGATTTCTGAAAACATTAAAACGTACAGCTCTGCTATCACTTCCAACATAAATGAAAACAGAAAACTGAACAGCAGTGATGTTTGTAGGGTTACTGAAGTTGGGCTAGCTGGTCTATAATGATGTGCTACGTGATCGCTAGCGACACAGCTATGTTAGCATAACATAAACAGTGAAGCTGGAGGATGAACGCTAACTTTTTTCCACTCGATAAAAGTTATGGCGAGGCTTCCTGATGGTTAGGGGCAAATGCAATTGCATGGTGGGATGCTGTAAACTCAACAAACTTCAGTCAGGAGAACTATTGAGATAATCCATTTACAATACGAGGTTAGTCATTAATATACTGCAACAACATGGGAATAGAGCAGCTGCGAGAGAATTCAACATTAATGAATCAATGGTACAGAAGTGGAGGAAGCAAGAAGAATGAGATGTGTAAAGTCTGACTTATCTGACTGTTTTGTTTCGCTTAATGCACCTTATAATCCGGTGCACCTTATGGTCCGAAAAATACAGTACCTGCTGTAAATGATGGAACTCTAAATTTTGCTCTCATCAAGAAAATCCTGAAGGAGAATGTATGACCACCTGAAACTCAAAGACACTTGGGTTGTTCCAGCAGGGCAATACTCCAACAAGTCCACCTCTTTATAACTCAGAGTGGCACAACCAGTTAGGTTCAGGGCATAATTACTTTTTCACACAGGGCCTGGAAGGTTTAAAAACTTTCATCCCTTAGATGTAATTTAGTGTCTCTTTATTATTTATTCTATTCTATTGAATTTATTCTACTGTCAAATTACCATGGAGTAGTTAAGAGATGATTATGGACACTAGCTCTAGCTACCAATGATGGGAACCCATAATTTGTTTTGCCAGTATTTACAGTAAGTAATTATAAAATCCTGATCAAATCCTATGTGAAATAGCATTTGATAACTGCCCGCCTAATTTTAGCTCACAGATTCCACAGGAAATTTGGAAAGAGGATGCTTAACAAGCAATGTTGTCAGACCAACTCTATCCGGTTGTTCAGTGATGACGCGACGAATCCTACTTCCGGGTCTAAAGTAGTCTGCGTTTAATATGGCTTTTGTGTTGTTAACATGTTTAATGTTATGTATTTTCTTCTATTTGATCTCAAAAAGCTCCTAAAACAGTCAGTGATCCCTGTTGACCTCCCTCGGCTTTTATTACCGCTAATCATTTATTTAAGCTCAGTTTTTAAAACCTTAGGATGTAACTACAGCCCAGCCCATGCAGCAGTATATGAATGACTAACCTCGTATTGTGGATGGATTATCTCAGTTGTTCTCCTGGCTGAAGTTTGGTCCTTTTACAGCATCCTGCCATGCGATTACATTTGTTCCTGACCACCGAGAACACTCACGTTAACTTTTATCGAGTGGAAAAAAAGTTAGCTTGTTTATATTATGCTAACATAGCTGTGTCGCTAGCGGTCACGTAGCACATCATTATATACCAGCTAGCCCAACTTCAGTAACCCTACAAACGTCACTGCTGTTTAGTTTTCTGTCTTCATTTATGCTTGGAAGTGATAGCAGAGCTGTACGTTTTAATTTGTTTCCAAAACCCCGCAGTCAGGACATGCTATATTGTATTTAGATAGAAGCTAGCGAGCTAACTCCCTGCTAACTTCTAACTCCGTTAAATGTCATAAATTCCGTTTTCATGGATGCCTGGATGTTAAACTCAATTGTTACACCTGGTAGAGCAGAACGCTGATCATTTTATTAAAGATGAAAGACTTTAGACAGTTTTTCAACTCTCAGTAATGCCATAGTGATCGTTTGATATATGGACCTGCAGCGGAGTTTAGACCCAGACACGGCTAGTGACGTCAGACTGAACAACCGGATTAGGTGTAAAATGGCTATTTATAGAGCAACACCTAATGTACCGAATGCTTTTCACATGCTCCCTGACTTTTGTTAACACGTGGGTTTAGGAACTGATATGTTACTGCAAGAAGACACTACAATAAAGAAAAGTTAAAAATTATTCATATACAACATTGAGGCCTGTAATTGCAGTCTACTTAGAGTATGAGCTATTTTAGTGATGTGGGGCGGGTCAGTGTGTGGTCAGCATTTTTGGTAATATTGGATTTTGTTGTGTGTGATGGCAGGCTGAGAAAACAGCTTAGAAATGAACAAAGAAATGCAGCTTTCTATGTTTTTAATCTTTTGAAACAGATCAAGTTACTCTACGCTAGTGATGTGCGGATCGATCCTGAAATATCGATTCCTCCGATACCAATCATTTATGTTCTAGAATCGATTCTCACATTAAAATATCGATATTTTAGTAATTTAGGGTAAATTTGTAGTTTATCATTAACAGGAACACAGTGGAAAGAAACTATAACATTCAGGATTGTCTACATTCAAAGGAACTACTTCCTCTTCCGCCTTTCATAGTCATGTGCGAAATACGGCGCCCTTGGCGTTCTCACTCACAACAATGGCTGAGCGTAATTGGATTCATGTGCAACCGTATTTTACCTCCACAAAAGCTGAGACGTGGTTTGCGTTACATGTGGCAAAAACGTGAGGTGTTGTGCCCACACTAGGGAGATATACAAAAGGGCTGTTGGGGGGGATAAATACATTTTACAGTGTTTATTTATCGGATAAAATACGTTAAATGTACGGAAACAGCGAGGGGTGTCCAAATTCAGAGGCTGCTTCCACCTGAGGACCCGGCCTTCGCGGTCTAAAGAAAGCCGGGTAGTACGTCACGAGCTTATCTAAAATATAACCGGGCACTGACAGTAAACATCTTCTGTTTAATCATTTTCTGTTTGACGTTTATTCAGCTGTGTGACAAACCCGGAGGAACCCTCCCGAGGGATTAATAAAGTTAATAATTTAATCTAATCTAATAACTTTAATCTCAGCCAAACCGATTTACTCACGAACAAATAAAACACTGAAAAAGCCAAACAATAACATTTTTAAGTTATCAAAGTGACTTATATATCATGTTTAACCTCGAGTAGCGAAAGACCGCGGGGGTTTGAAGACGAATGTGTCGGTCGGCTCAGATATTTGAAGTTTACACAGCTACATTCTCACCTGAAAATATGTTAAAAGTTTTTGCGACCCAGAAAGAGAAATAAGAGTAATATTAAAACTAAGCAGCTGCCGCCATTGTTGGAAACTGGAATTGGCTGGCGCCTATGAATTCTGCGATATGGTTTTTCAATTTTGTTGTCCGGGTGGAAAATCGGGAGAAATTCGGGAGAATGGTGGCTCCGGGTCACTGAAATTTGTGATTCTCCCGGAAAAATCGGGAGGTTTGGCATTTATGGTTGTGGCTTTGTCAAACACCATCAGAGTAAATCATATCACAGAATATGACGAGCGTATGTTGAGGCGAACTGAAGAGGAGGACAGGGACAGGTGCTGCTAGGGCGAGACAGACGTCTCTCACGGAGTCCTTTAGTGCTGCAGGCAGGCAACGTGTTCAAATAGCAGCACAACTTCAGTTTTTTATTTCTATATGATGAACTCTGCATTATTAAGTGATAAGAACAAGTAATCTGATGTCCTGTAATCATTATGACGCTATAATTTGAGATACAATAAATAAAATACGTTTTTGTACAAAGTATCGGTATCAGGATCAGTATCGTCGATACCACCCTGAATATTACTTGGTATCAGATCAGAAAGGAAATCAGTGGTATTGCACATCACTACTCTACGCCAGGGGTCGGCAACCCTAGGCACGCGTGCCAGCTGTGGCACGACCATAGCTGTACTGGCCATCGGGCATTTGCTTGGTGGGCCGATGATTTTTTTATTATATTTTTTTTTTTGTAACGGTATAAACAATGAAAGGTGGTGGATTGGCCAGATGCTGGCCGGTGTGTAAAAATAACTCAGTTGTTTGGTGGTGGCTATGGCGTAGCTTCCACAGATTCAGTAACAAGTGGTGGAGGCCAGCAGGTGGATGAGAGAAAGGGGAGGCAGGAGGAGAGACCCGAGGTGGCCGCCGGTCAAAGTGTGAGGTTAACTGAACTTCAGGTAAGAAGTTATGACCTGCAGTCTATCTGGGTCAGATATAAACAAGTTTAGGTGGAGTTTATTTTCGTTGTGCTGACTTTTTACAGTCAGTTAATATAACTCGTACTGCGTTCTAGCTAGCATGACGGAGTTTCTATACAGCTGGGTGGGTGCTATGATGTTACTGATAAGGTTAAGGTTAGTTAGTAGAGTTGCCAACAATCGCGTAAAAAAACAGAATCGTTCTGGTTAACGTTGTTAGATTTCCACATTCCGACTTTTCAAAAGCTTCAGGAGCTGTCCGGTCAGCGCAGCATCAGCACCACGGAAATACACGGATACATCCGTAGACTCGAGACAGAATTCACAATGCATTTTTGGGACTTTTAGGTGTATGGACCGATGTTTTCTTTTCTGATCAAACCAGAAAGCTTTAATGAGCAGCTGGATTTGTCTCGCATTAACTGGCTGAGTTAATACCAATTAATGGAACATCGAAGCAGCTGGAATCCATAGCTGTGCGTGTTCATGGAGCTGCATTTTCACCTGCTGGACATCACTACCTGACAAGTTTAACTGTCTTCAGAACATTGCAGAGGCCTTATTGACAGTATTTGGCTCTACATATCTGTGTGAGCAGATTTTCTCTCACATGGGTCCTCAGGTAGCCGTCTGAATGCTGGACACTCGGAGACCTGTGTCTCTGAGTGGGAGACCACAGATCACATTAACATGTGCATCTCTGTATTAACAAACAACAAACAGTTTATTTTTCTTATCATTGTTGTGAGGAGACCATAATTAGCATTTTTATTTTCTGTTGTACAGTTCATTTGCTGTTATGGATAAAAAGTGTTGTTGTTTTTTGTTTCAAAATAGCTGATAACTATTTGCTGATAGCTGCCACATCTGCGAACAAATATAATTCTATAAAGTTGTTCTATATAGTGTGTAACTGTTAATATAGAGCGTTATTAAATTTATTGCTAATGCAATCATATGGCACACTGACTTCTGAGGAAATTTTAAACGACACTCGTCATCAGAAAGGTTGCCTACCCCTGCTCTACGCAGTGAAACTTCTGCTGAGAGTCAGTGAAAGTGCTGCTATTGTCCTGATGTAGTGCTC
>NW_024582772.1:519297-520599 GCF_018398535.1 Haplochromis burtoni
GACACTGGGCCATATCTACTGTCACCGCTGAGCTCCTTTAGCTGTTTATGATGCATGAATACATAAATCTCACTGGACTGACGGAGGTTTATTGCGATATTGGAGCTGACGCTGAAGCTGTTTTGCTAGAATTTGATTACAGGCAGACACAGAATGAGTATCCATGTCCCTGCTATGAAACTGAGTCCTGCTGCACCACGGACACTAAGCAAATACTGTATTAGTGTAATACATAAGTTTGTATGTTTTAGCAATTATTGGAGGGCACCACAGGTGCATGGTGGTGGGTGGATAGGCATTTCCTTTCGTCAGCACGGTACTGAACAAAGACTGTAGGAATCCCGCCTGCACCTGCTTTCAGCCTAATCTTCACATGCTGTTCTGCCTCACTTTGTACTGGCATAATAAGTTCACTTCCCATGAACAGCTCACCTGGTCTACATCCATGCTTATCACATAGCAGATGACTGCAGCACGGTACTGCAGTCATCTGCAGTGTACACTTAACTACACTCATAACACATCTCAGATACAAGAAATACAAGAAATACATCTCAGATACAAGAAAGAACACGAGATCACATTAAACAAAACTCAAATCGTGACAGGGATGGATAACATTTGGTGGAAGCTTAAATTAGTGAATACACACCTCATATTAAAAGACAATTTCCTACCGAAGCTTCGTTATGTAGGTGTGGCTAACATTTTTCTCCTGTCTTTTCCCTCAATCTCAAACATGCTCTTCTGGCACAAAAGCCTTAAGGGAACACAATGAAACCTGAGGACTCCCTGCAGCTGCCATTCATTTCTTTGTTCCTTGTTTATAATAAAACAACCACTATAATTTTCAGACTGTTCCTGCTGAATTTGAGACAACCATTTTCTTCTCCATGCCCTGTACATTTTCTTAAAACCACGCAAACCACAGTGGAGTGAAAACAGCAAGGAAAGGACAAACAGCAGAGAAGCTACTCTTTTCTCTTTCTTAACCTGACTGGGGCTGGAGGAAGACTCCCCAGCAGGTCAGTATTTGACGAAATGTGCCGTGCGGTCACAATCTGCCCGCTTTGTTTCAGACTTTTGTCTTTGAGCAGTGGTTAAGAAAGCATTTATGTCACAATGAAGTTGACCTTTTGCATTTAAATGTCATCACTTTGTAATTTTATCCTTTCAGACATTGTCACAATTTGAGTATTCCTGAGGTACAGCCAAAAAGCATTTGATGTAAAGCCACTGTGCCCTTGACCTATACGATATGACAACAATCTGAAAAAGTTATGCCTCTAATTGTCCGAAACT
>NW_024582772.1:520631-528962 GCF_018398535.1 Haplochromis burtoni
TTTATGTCACAATGAAGTTGACCTTTTGCATTTAAATGTCATCACTTTGTAATTTTATCCTTTCAGACATTGTCACAATTTGAGTATTCCTGAGGTACAGCCAAAAAGCATTTGATGTAAAGCCACTGTGCCCTTGACCTATACGATATGACAACAATCTGAAAAAGTTATGCCTCTAATTGTCCGAAACTATTTTGATTGGTACCTTATTATGGAAACTGATATTGTCATACAACCTGGCAAACAAAGCCTAAACCTAAGACCTACTGTATGAACACTGAGGCGTGTATCTTTACTCTGTTCTTGTAACAAGCACTTGATTTCTGTCTCTGTAAGCTGGGTCTGAATATGCTTCTTACTGCTGAGCATGAATACACTCATCTTCAAATCAGCCCAGTGTGGCGACATGCAGTCAGCAGTTCTTTATGTAAATTCTAGCTGAAAGAAACACGTCGATGAAGAAAGCACGTTTGCACAATTTATAACAGACAAGCAGGTGGAATGTTTACGCTTACTAATACTCTCACCTAGGTAAGATAAGAAACAAAAATGAAACTATAAAACATATAAAGAAAATATGTTTCTCCACGTGGGCAGCGTGGTCAAATCAGCGATATAGAGACAATCCTAGAAACAAGGAATGTAATGGCAAGCTTAGAAACACTGAAAGGCCTGAAAGATGAAAGAAGTATTCTTCTTTTAGTTGTGTCCTTAGAGCAGCTTTTTGTTTGTCAGGTTACGGCTTATCAAATCAAATCAAATTCCTGAAAAGAATAATTAGGACTTTACAAAGCACAGCATCAATTGCACCTCTCAACAGAACATCCAGAACTGATGATCCTAATGAACCCTGGTGTGTTCTTAACACAAAGCTGCCAGTGGAGACGGCTCTCGATAGCAAGCCTGACTTTACGTTTGGGTTGTTCCACATAAAATCAGTCAAATTTCTTTTTTAAAAAAAGGTCTCACCTGAACTACATAGAATTGTTCTTTTTTTCTTAAATAATTCAATCAAAAAGAATAAATTGAGCATTTTTAATGAAGCCTGAACAAGTCTCATGCTCATACTAGAAAAGGCAAACGACATATTTGTTTGAGTTGTTCCTGACACACACAGCTTTTTAATTCACCCTAACTTTGACAGCCTTTTTGAACACTCACCTTCTTAAACACAGGTAATACACCACATGACATTTTCAGGGCTAAAAGGCACATTAAGCTCTGTTAAACACCTGCAGCCTGTTTGTGTTTGGCCCCATTTCAAGTATCACAGTGTAAAGCCAAAATCTTTTGCTCAGGACAGTTTTCACATTTAACAGCTCCCAGCCTCACTGACACATTATAGATTACAGTTTCAATAACTAAAACAAGTGCTGCAGCAGTTTTATACCATCAAATAGAGAAACATCTCTTAGTACTCAGCACGTTACACCTATTTTTTTGATAATTTAGTTGAAAATCTTTTCAAAAGTTTATTCTGGGCAAACATTTTTTAGTTCTATCACCATGTGGGATAGCTGACTGGTCAAGTTGTTTTAAAAAAAAAAGTGATGTAGCTAGGGTAACAGTGTTACCTTGCTGTGCAGCTAGTTAATATCAAAGTGCTCTTGTAAGTGGATAATGCTAAGTTACTCTGCAGCTAAATTTTTGCTCCCTGAACAGATTGAAAAATGTTTTCAAAAACTCAGTGATAAAAAAAAACTGAGTACCTGAACGCCTGAAAACATGTTAAAGCAAAACAGTTCAACCAGTGTGATTTTCAACAGTTTCTAAAGCATCTGAGGTAGACGAGCCAGTCAGGATGAAGAATGAGACGTGTACGAGAGGGGAGGAGGAGGGCAGCAGTCTGTGTGCTGCAGATGAACAGCCAGGTAGAGGAGAAACAACAGGTAAGATCAAAACACACAATGACCCCAGACCCTCAACCATCAACCCCCAACAGGCAGACAGTAGCAACTGTAGCAAATACAATCATCTGTGCAACACTACTGACTATTAATCAACAGTGTTCAATTACAAAACAGTTTGCAATCTGCTTGATAATTACTGATTAACAGTTTTAGTCCCAATTCAATAATAACACTGTGTGATTGTGAAGCAGACAAAAACATACTGCATGCAATAATGTTATTACAAACCTCCAACATGAAAAAGTATTCATAGATAATCTAATATAGAGGTCATGATTCTGGGTTTTGGAGCCAGTGATTTCAGTTCTCTGTTTAATATTCTCCGTGTGACTTTTGATTTTATTTAACATTACTTTTGCTTAGGTTGTGCCTTCGTTCGGCACTCAT
Organism: Haplochromis burtoni; assembly: GCF_018398535.1. Taxonomy (NCBI): domain Eukaryota; kingdom Metazoa; phylum Chordata; class Actinopteri; order Cichliformes; family Cichlidae; genus Haplochromis; species Haplochromis burtoni. The sequence continues at coordinate 522,929 of NW_024582772.1, forward strand.
CGTTCGTGGTTATTCTTTGAGGTTGTTTTTCTGTCCTTTGTTATCTGTGCCTAGTGGGCATTTCTGTTAGGTCTCCTGTGTTTAGTCAGTCTTGTGTTCATGTTTATTTAGTTTTTGTCTATGTCAAGCTTGTGTGTTTCGTCTGTCTTTCAGTGTTTATTCCTGTCTCTTGTCTCATGTGCATTGTATTAAGTTTTGCTTCCCCTGTCTCGTTAATCAGATTTAGTTCACCGGTGTTGCTGTGTGGCAGAACATCTCAAAGCAGGAACACAGCATTTGTCCTCGGTTTGTAAACTTCACACAGTCATCCAACTATAAAAACAAGTCCTTATATTTAAAATTACGTTTGTTTGTCTGGTTAAAGCTTGCTTTTAAACAAATGCATTCTCGCACACAGACAAAGGATAAGGCAATGAAAAGCTCCTCCTTTGACTGCACACTAAATCAAAATATGATCCTAGGCTGCTATTGGCTTTTGGCTCCAGAGAAACAGCCAATCAAATTCCTGATACTTGGAACAGTGTTGGGTAAGTTACTTTAAAATAGTAACTTAGTTACATTACTAGTTACTTCTCTCAAAAGTAACTCAGTTACTTCAAGTTACTTGTTACTTTCAAAGTAACTAGTTACTAGGGAAAGTAACTTTGGTTTTACTCAGAATTCTCTTGTTAATGTGTTGCTTCCATAACTTTGCCAGTCTTCTAGCTTGCTTACTTGCCACAAGTGCACTGTGCCACCTACCAATAGAAAGGAAAAGATAATGTGCATATTTCCACGAGAGAAATCCCACGCCTGGACCGTCATTGACTGCTGCCATGATTCTAGCCTACGTCACAGCGTCATGTGCGCTTTTTACATCCAACACAAAAACTGCAGTCGTGGTGCTTTCGATTGTACTCAGAACTCGGAAATTCTGCCTTCCGAATAGGAAGATGCAGACGAGCTGCATACAGGGCTGGACTGGGACAAAAAATCGTCCCGGGGATTTTGACTAGAGACCTGCCATTATAGGAAAAATCATAAAGCCTTTGAATGAAAACAAACACTGTTGTGACAGTGATGTATACTGTTTGATGGTATATATGTATCAATCTATCAATCGTTTGTTGTAAGATTCAGATAATTATTTTTAAAAGCAAGACATTTTAAATGAGAATAAGAAAGTATTTCTTAGTGCCCCCCTTTCCCTGTTAATGCCCTACCTGCACCCCTGCACAGTTACCAGCTGTCAGCTACCTAAAAAAGGATCCTGGTGTTATTTGTCTCTCAGAAACAGTTCATAACTTCCCTTCAACTCATTCATGTCACCTAAAAGGTAAACCTGTTTCTCCATCACCTGTTCAGCTCTGATGATTCAGTAAGGACATCTCCTGGTTTCATCTTCATGTTTCCCTCTCACCAGATAACCAAACCGACATCATGACCAGCAGCTTTTACAGCTGTGGCTCCAGCAAACATCAGCTGATACTAGAAATTAATATTAAATAAATTCTAACAACAGCTGATCAAGCTTAAACGTGCTGCTGTTGTTTAGCGCGACATCCGCTGGTTTCCTCTTTCTGGCGCAAAGTGGAGCGATAAACAAACAAGAGAGAAAAGCCGATCAGCTGATCATTGATCAGTTTCATGATTGAAGTAGAAACAGGAGAGGGAGGGGGAGAGAATGAGAGAAGAAGAGGCAGCTGTGCAGCGTAAACACAGAATAACTCCAGCTTTGTGCCTTTTTCATTGTAGCTGAAGTCCGGGACAAACTGTTCCTTTTCACCTCAATAAGAAACGCGTAATATTTTTCTCTGAATACCAGACGGGACGGTTGGCAACTCTGATAACTTATGAACAAAATAAAGTTCAACATCAGTAACATAGCACCACCCAGCTGTATAGAAACTCCGTCATGCTAGCTAGCACGCAGTACGAAAAAGTCAGCACAACGAAAATAAACTCCACCTAAACTTGGTTTATATCTGACCCAGATAGACTGCAGGTCATAACTTCTTACCTGAAGTTCAGTTCACCTGACACTCGGACCGGCGGCCGCTTCGGGTCTCTCCTCCTGCCTCCCCTTTCCCTCATCCACCTGCTGGCCTCCACCACTTGCTAATGTTACTGAATCTGTGGAAGCTCCGCGATAGCCACCACACGAAGTAACGAATAACGAGCCTATCTAAATCCCAGTAACGAGTAACGCGTTCCTGATTTTGGCATAATAACTAGTTACCGTGCTCGTTACCACAATTAAGATGGCGCTGGAGTGACGGCAGCCTTTCCAAGTAGCTCTGCAACACCGCACCTTTTTTCTTAACTTTAACTTTTTTAGACTAGGCTATACCTCTTAGATATAGCGATACAAGATGGATAATGCACTTTTCAAAACTTCTGGAACCAGCTCCTTCATCTATTCGAGAGCGGAGCTGCTGGCACTAAGAACAAAGGGACAGACTGGCATCCGACACAACATCCCGGCCGAGCTAAAGAGGAGTGTAAAATTATAATATTATTTTATGCCATGTTATACCCCTAATTAAAGATTGTGAATTATTATGTAGTTTTAGTTTGCATTATTCTCCTGAATTAGAAGAAGCTGATAACTATTGCATTAGTTAAACTGATTTGCATTACATTAGACTGCTGATTTATTGTGGATGAATGATATTGTTTTATGATGTTATAAGAAATACTGTTTGCAGAAAGTCATCGCCTTATTTGTCTGATTAGAAGAGAACAGAACATGCTGGAGTTTTCTGCCCCATCTCAGCAGGAGCAGATAAACAGGGAGCCAAGGTCGTAGCTTAGGCGCCGTGTGAGAGAAAAGCATGTGAATGTTTAGGCTTTTATGATAAGGTGGGGGCACCAGAGGCTATAAGAGTTTGATTAATGCTCCACCATTTTGAGATCTGAGGCTGTCTGCATACAGTGTCCATCTCCCACGCGTGTGACTATTAAAATCATCGTTTGACTTAACCCGGCCGGACCAGTGTTGTTATTGTGGTTTTTTCTCTTGTCTCCATCCCCAATTTTGAACTCGTAACAGGAGCTACAGAGGCTGCAAAGCTGGAGCGAGGAGAGCGGATCACCGGAGGCGATTCAAACCATCAATCCCGACAGTGATCATGGGCAACGTGAACTCGTTACAGAATAAGATTGACGAACTGTGCGCTCTGAACAACCACAGACTATACCGTGAGTGCAGCTTGTTTATCTTCACGGAGACGTGGCTAACCGAGCTAACGCCGCAGGCTAACGTAGACCTATGCGGTTTCACATCCGTGAGAGCCGATAGGGACACGCAGGCCAGCGGAAAAAGCAGAGGTGGGGGACTCATTGTCTACGTTAACAACAGATACTGTAACTGTCAGAGTATTTTTGCTTTTAAAGGTTTTATTATTCATATAATAATCAGCTAAGAGTGTTTATATTTCTCTTCTGTACTCAACCAGCTGTGTATTTTAATTGCTGGCTCCCTATTTTATAACGGAAACTGTTTGCCTTCACATAATCACTCTTTGCCTTCACATTGTCACTGTTTGCCTTCACACTAGCAGGAAACCGCCACCCACGAGTAAGAAACAACCTTGTAGAGAACACGAAGTTTTTTGATAAACCACACCTGTTTTCTTGACAAGATAAGGATGATATTTCCTTTTTTGTATGCTTCATGATGTGTATAAATAAAGCCAGACTGCACCAAGGAGGTGTGTGAGTCTCTCCCTGAGTCTCTCACCCGTGCACGTTTAAAACTGCTCTAAGTGTCTGAGTGATATTTCATTGCATCTGAGTACTTGATAATAGAATATCTTTAACATTTAATTGGTCCTTCTGAGCCGGAGTGGACATTGATATTTTTTCAATGCTCCAATAGGAGACCTTCGTCAAGTCCTGACGTCGTGAGAAGCCCACGCTGTCGACTCCTCTCCAGGCAGAGGATAAAGTCCAGAGACGTGACGTTCGGGTTCTGGCCAGCGTTCTTATAAGAGGTCCACGACTTCAGGGGTTGATGAAGGAAACCAAAGCAACCACACAATAACTCAGGTGAATATTTAGCACTCACTCACATCTTGCGCAAAACGACTGAGGCAACCTGTGGTCTGTACATAAAATAGTTTCCCGTCAAAATATGACAGCTTAGTAACAGTCTCGTCTGAAAAAGGACTGGTAGAAAAGTTACGCAGCTCGCCTGAAAAAGGGCTTGGAGCAAGCTTTATGTCAAAATACGACAGGATAGTAACATTCTCGTCTGAAAAAGGACTGGTAGAGAGTTACACAGCTCGCCTGAAAGAGGGCTCGGAGCAATGTAAAAAGACACAGAGTTGCCCAGAATAAATACTCATTACGCGTATGATCTGTTGTTTTACTGTTTTGTTGGTGGAGTAAGTTGATTTTACAGCACATTAAGGAGGCTGAACTACTCCACCGAATTGTTTACCGTTGGTTGCTCGAGTTCTGGTGGAACGGGAAAAGGTTGTGTTTCATCACATAAAATTGACACCGCTTTCAAGGCTAGCTTGAAAGTAGAAGGCCGTGTCAATAGCCTCTCCCATTCCTCGTGCCAGAGAAAGCACCACGGGTGTGTATGTGTGTGTGTAAACGCAAATATATTTATAAAATAATAATAATAATAATAATAAGGGGAAAAAATAAAAATGGGTAATAAATCAACAAAACTCACTGCTGACGAGCAGTGGCTAGAGAAAAATGTCCAGGCGCCGGACAAACTGCAGTGACTGATAAAACCCTTATTAAGTGAAAACTAGAGATCAAAGTAGTTTAAAAAGGTTGGAAACAGACCTCAACGAATAGATATAAATATAAGAAGTACAAAAATAAAATAAATAAAGACAAAATTACATTAGAACTTATTTTTAATGTATTGAAACTAATAATAGGAAGGATAACAACCTGTAAACTTATATTAACAATGAAACATAGTTGGCAAGACGTTCATGCCCAGAATGTATAAAATAAATAAAAGGAAATAATTCACACGAAAACCTTTTAAATAAAATAGAGAGATGCATAAGGTACATTAAGGCTGTGTCATTGGTCAGCCAAGGAAAGTGTGTGAAAAAGTAAATGTCTCCAGCTTGGAAAAAGGTGAAGCTGCAGATCACCCGAAGCCCTTGATGGACACAAAATAAAATATAAAATATATAATAATAAATTGCTTGGTTCGATATGCAACAGAGAGAATGAATGTGACTGAAGGTTGGATCTGAGATGAGGAAAACAGAAGACTAGTCTAAAAAGTAGGCACAAACCTGTTCAGAGAAGAAGCAAATTTGTACAGATTGGATGGATTCTAAGTTATCTGTTTGCTGAGTAAGAAGATCCTAACTATTAAATTGGCTCAGTAGTAGTATAGTAATATACACTTTTATATACACTGATAAAATGTTGTAATATACTGTTGTTATTATATGGAAAGAAAAAGATGATAATAATAAGAAGTAACCTAGTCAGTTATGATGTGAGATGGACAATTGTTATGAAGTAGTCTGCATCAAGCTTAAGGTTTGCTCAAACTCAGTATAATGACATAGGAGATGAAGAAAATAAAGGAAATATCTAAACTACTTAGGTGCATAGAGGCACCTGACATGCTTGAAAACCTGTCATTTACCCTGGATAAAATATTACTGAGATATAGAGCACATCTATAGTAACAACTAATAAGCCAAACCCTGTAGACAACAGCTAAAGTTACAGGATTGTGAAGCTGAATTAAATATGTGGACACCGCTAAGTTGATGAGCATGTTACACATTTTCTTTTATTTTTTATTTATTTGTTTTTAGAGCAGAAGCTGCATAAAAGCCAACACATGCAGCTGTCTGTGAGCTCAGTTTTCCCTCACACGTCTGCTCTGTTTCAGTAGCAGCATTTTTTCTTTTTGGGTCCTGACTCGTGTATGTTTTTGGTTTTGTTTGATTATTTTATTTTGTTGATTTGGAAACAAATTTGTGACAATACTTGTAGACCATACTGACACATAGTGATTAGGCATATGATTTACAAATGCCCAGTTTTAGAATTGTGA
>NW_024582773.1:0-2343 GCF_018398535.1 Haplochromis burtoni
TCCTTCCTCTCGAGTCTCTTTCCCCCGGAAGTCATCTGCAAGTCATGACCTCTCGTGACGTAGCATACAAGACAAGTTACACCTCCTCTCTTTTAACAGACATTCACATTCCATGAAATTATGTTTTTTTAACGTAACTGATTTTTTCACACACTATTTATGCATTTTAGTAAACATTTATATCACATATTTATACCACTCTTAACCTCACCATGAACTGTTATTTTCTCTTCGACTTATTCTCATGAAAACCCATAATAAATACCACTGATATTTATCAGAGTATTACACACATTAATCATGGTTAACTATGAAAAACAGGAAGAAGACTCAGCGACGCACACAAACAGGAAGTTACGTTTATTGCTGCTCCTGGGAGGTGGGAGGAGTGTAACGTGTGCAGTACAATTGTGTGTGTGTAAACTGACTGAATGGAAATGTCTGAAGAAACTCTTTGTTCCCCGAACGTGTTTGATCCCGAGTACATGTAACGTGTAAGCAATGACTGATGAGGTCAGCAGGTACGTCAAGTAGGAGACAGCGAGAAGCGGACCGTGCCGCTTGCTCCGCAGGAGGAGGTAGTGGTGAGTCAATGGGGGAGTTCGTGGGGAACCAGCTTGTAGTGGGAGCCGCAAGATGGGCAGCGCTGGGCCTCACCCTCGTGGAGCCAGAACCAGACCACGGCCGTGTTGTCCTCCTCACCTGCACACAGGAAACTGGGTGAGAGCGGTGCCACCTGTACGTCACACGCACGCTCAGGTTTCCCCAGTGAGGATTATGCCCCGCCCATCTTTGAGCCTGGGGCAAAGTTTAACCCTCACCTGAGAAAGCCGTGGCCGACACACACACACTTACAAACAGGAAACAACAACTCACACACGCATCCCACAATCCTCTTGTTCGTGATGGAGGGAACCAGGTGGGGGTCGGCCTTGGAGCCTGCATAGTGCTTTGGCTTCATCATGTTGAAGGGGTCCTACAGGAGGGGGAGGAGTCAGGTGAGTCGGGGCGTGACAGTATTCAACATCAGTTTCATTTCAAAATTCATTGTTCATCAAGAACGATTCACCCGACTCAGAGGCTGACCTCAGATCAGCTGAGGCTGAGCTGCAGACAGAATAATTTATATTAATATTTGAAAATGAGCCGAGCAGCGAATATACCACAAAATAATTATTAATCATTAATAAAAAGGCAAAACACAGAAAACTAATGTTAATCAAATAACTGCTATATGAAAATAAACAAATAATCGAGAATACATTAACAAATATTAATACAAACTTAAACAAGCCCAAAAATACTAAAAATAGATATTATTATGAGTAACAAAATCAGTAAGTACTCAAAATAAAAATGTTTTATAGTTTTGCTGAAATATGTCGACACACTGACGGCTTGAGTCTGCTCGTTTCTCCTCAGATTTGATGTTTAATGATTTTAATCTTGATTTAATTTCTGGTCTCTGTGAAATATTGTGTTAAGATGAATCCACATCACGCTCTTCTTTTTCTACTGCTGGTTTTTTTAAACTACGTTTTTCATGTTTCTGGAGCACATGATGTCAGAATTCCTGTGCGTCGGTATGCTGTCTTACCTCGCCCTGTTTCATGGCCTTCATGATGACCTTTTCCAGCCCGGTGGCCTGCTCCTCATCAGTGGGAATCCCTGTGAACAGCACAGTGTGATTAACGAGCTTCAAAGCAAACACTGTTCATCAGAACTGGCTAATGTGTGGACTCCCTGTGGGTCACATGGCTACAGCACACGTTATTACAGGTTCTTATGACCTCAGTGAGTTGCTGAGTTTGTGAAACCTAAAGCAGCACGGGTTTCTCTCTCAGACATGAAAACATCTCAGTGTAAAACTGAAATGTTTGATCTGATGTTTTCATTCACGTCACTCTGATCCACTTCATTGATCATCGTCAGTCATGGTCACACACAGCAACTTAAAAATGCATTGATCACTGCCTTTAGCTGCAGACTACATACAAATTATTCAGGTTTCTGGGAAACTCTGGAAGTTAAAATGCTATGTTTATCGATACAATCTTACTGATCACTTCGATCGGCAAACCAGACCAATGACAACTTCCGTTACTCTCTCATGTGTTTAATCTTCATACCGATGAGACGTTCAAGGACCTTCATGGAGAAGGTTAAAATATGACACGTTAATTGTTTCAGATATAAAATATATTTTAGATTTTAAATCTCACCGCATTGACCGTCGTGATTACTAAATTCTGATATATTAAGACTTTTTAAATCTACAAGTCAAACAATCAGCCAACACACGGTTTTTAATAAATCGCAGGATATTAACATGAAGTCTGATCC
>NW_024582773.1:3476-5733 GCF_018398535.1 Haplochromis burtoni
AATGACGTCAGAGCAGCGGCGTGCTGCTTTAAAAAAAAACAAACAAACTTTATTCAGCACAAATAAAGTAACAAGGAAACAGCTGGTCGTGGACAGATGGCAAACATGGCAGTTTGTCTTGAAACAACAATGATCATCTCCACATTTCAACTTTATTCTCAAAACACTTGACTTTTCTTTTCTTAATGTGGCCCTGATACTCCTTCTTACAGTACAGTCTGCTCAAATCAGGTAATAAAAAACAAGACAGATATTATGAAACATGACAACATTAAAACCAAGGACGGACATTAAAAAAAATAATACATGAATAGTGTAATAAATATAAAATAATATAATAAACTTAATTAACGTTGACAGATATTTAAAAGAGGTACGGAAATAAAATAATTAAAAAACCAGGGAACTGAAGAACTTTTCTGACAAAGACAGTTTTTATATTTGAAACTCTGCTGACTGGAGAGCAGTTTTTCCCCACATTTTGAGAGACTCCAAACTATCTGGACAAATTAACTTTTTTTTTTTTTTTTTTTTTAAATATAAGAACTGTTTTGTAAGAAAGTCAGTGACTGCCTGAAGAACACAGGAGCATCACCACATGCTGTGTGTCCTCCTTGAGATGCTCTGCAGGCCCCCTCTGAGGTCCATAGTCCCAGTCTCGGCTGAAATGCCACCTGTTCACTGAGGCATTTGAGTTTTGTGCGTAAAGCAACCTTGAGTTTATTAAAAGGCTCTATATGAACCTAATTTATACTTCTTATTAATTAGTAAGACTGGCCAAATAGGACAAAAGAAAAATAAGAGCAATATCCAAACTGCACTTGAAAATGACTGTATTTATTGTTTACTGGTTTTTACAAAGGTTTATTAATTCAGTGATACTGAACAAGTTAATGTGAGTAAAATATCCATCTGAAACACCCACAGCTTTATTAAAATTAACAGGACAATGAGCCAATGACAACTAGATAAGCTCCACATAGTTAGCCGGGAACATGCCGTATTCCCCATCAGGTCCAACACCTCTCCACCAACCCTCATCCAGCATTTCTATCTGAGTAATAATGTCATCGGGGTCAAAGGTGATCTCAGTGTCATCCGCTGTGAGGAAGAGAGAAAACTCAGTTAAACTAAAGGTTTATCTAGAAACACCTTTCAAGAGTTTCAAGTTTAAAATTACAAGCATTTAAAAAAAAGACATGAAAGAAACTGTTCTGTATACTCGACTTTAGATCTGTATGTAAAACAACAACATTTCAGTGTTTCATCAGGTAAATGTGATAAATAATAACCAAACTGGATGGCTTACTGCACTGTTGAGGTACAACAGCTCTTTCCAAATGTAAGACCACTGCAAGCTTATTTTACAGCCAATAAAAAGTATTATCCTGTTTTTACAGATTTGATCTTCTTGATTCATTTATTGAGATTCATCCTTCTTTAACAGCTTTTCCCCTGTGACAGTCAATGGTTCATTTAAACACTTTTCCTCAATTGAAGAATACAGAATACATTTTGGTCAAATATTTGCAGGTAAATTTATAAAAAAAATGTGGAAACTCAACTAGTTAAGCATTTAATCATTAATATTCTATAACTGATAATTATTTGATAATCAAACCAAATAAATGGATAAATAAAAACATGTCATTTACTGTGAATGATCTGCTGTACCTTCACAGGCCACTAGAGGCCCCAGTGCAAACTCAATTACAATAATGTTGTTGTGATATCACAGAAGTCTTATTTTCATGATATCAGTATGGTGAACAACACTCTGGACTCTTTCCAATTTCATTCAGACACGTTAGACCACAAGACACGATGGTCCTCAGTAGTCACAGAGAAGACGGCAGACCCCACAACTACCAAAAACATGAATGTATGTGTGTGTGTGTGTGTGTGTACACGTACCGGCCTGGTAGTCGTACAGAGCTCTGGCACAGATACCTTGTCCACTGCCATCCCAATTAATACCATCAGCCTGAAATTCAAAAACAGCTAATTAACATTTAAACAGTATTTTAAATCATTTCATTCAATAACTTTTTACTCAAACACTGGAGGACCAAATCTGCCAGAAGAGATTAAATAAATACATGAATCACCTCAATAAATAGGTCTACAAATATAGGTATTCATTAACTTAGAAGCCAAGAACTTACAGTGGCTTGCAAAAGTATTCAACCCCCTTGAACTTTCCCACATTTTGTCACATTACAGCCACAAACATGAATCAATTTTATTGGAATTCCAC